>NW_023276807.1:208234039-208534039 GCF_003668045.3 Cricetulus griseus | reverse complement strand
AATTATGAGTGAGTTCCAGACATCAGACAATCCACTACTTACTCTTGTGCATATGGGTTTGTCTCTAATCTGACTGTAATTGTTCCCTGGTTCTTCTGTGTTCAAGTAAAAAAAGAATGTTACTTGGTTTTTAGTGTACAAGAATCCATCATTAAGACAATCTGAATATTTTAAAGAGACTTTGAAATTTTAAAGTCTGAATTGTTCAAGGACTGTGGGAATTTTACAGTTATTCTGTTTCATATTGTGATACTAACCTGAGATCCTAGGAATCAATACAAAGGCAGGGTTAAAGTTTAATAGTAATGTTTCCATATGGCAAATTGACAAGTGTTCAACTGTAGAGTGTATATTTGGCAACTTGTCACAAACTACAGTTGTTTTGGAAGAAGAAACCTTAACTGAGGGATCTCTTCAATCAAAATGGCATGTGGGCATAGATGTGGAGCATTTTTCTTGATTAATAATTTATGTGAGCAGCCCCAGTCCACTATAGGTGGTACCTCCCTTGAACAGGCTGTCCTGGGTTGTTTAAGAAGGCAAGTGGAGTGGACCAGTGAATCACGCCAGTAAACAGAATTCTCCCAGGGTGTCTGCTTCAGGCCCAGGTTCCAGATTCCTGTCTCGAATTCCTACCTTGGATTCTCTCAGTGATAGACTGGAAGCAAGATGGAATTTTTTCCTTAATTTGGTTTTTGATGTAGTATTTTATCACAGCAACAGGCAAAGAAGCTAGGGCACCTTCTATGATACCAGCCTTCTATGATACCAGCCTTGTCAGAGCAGCTTCTTTTCACTGCTGGCAACATTCAAAGCAGAAATACTCATCTGGTCAAAGAACTGAGAATAAAACTGAGTTGTTTAACCACAAATGGGAAATTTATTCAACCCCCTTTGAGTATCTAAATTATTCTATTATCAATAAAACTCAGAAGTCAAATATTGGGATAATAACCTGGTTGATCAAAGAAGGTAGAAGAGCAATAGGCTGTCCTTCTCTCTACTTCCCAGAACCAAGAGAGCAGGCAAATTCCAAGGCCCTTCTTTTACCTTCCAGCCCATTTCCCTATCCATCTTCTCACTTCTCTACGGCTAATTCTGGTCAGCTAGTCCCTAACTTTGCCCCTGATTCAAAGTTAACTTTATTAACTGTCTTGGAGTGCCACAGTGCAATCAAGCATCTGACACCAGCCTTCCATGTCAAAGCTCAGGGAATATTAAAGAAGAGTAGGTAGGAAGAATTTAAGAACCAGAAGGTAGGAAGGACTGCTATGGCATAGAGTTTTCTGGACATGACATGGCTGTAATAGTTAAAGATTCATAGCATGTGTGGTTATTTACATAAGAAATTCTTACAGGAGATTAAGCTAGCCAAGTTCCTCATATAAAAAGGGAGGTGCTCTAGAGGCCCACTCCATGCAGAAGACTACCATCTGCAGATAGCTGCTAGAGGAGGATAAATCACTCTTTCTAATAGACATCTGTATGTTTTCCATGTTTTCAATGGATGGCCCACACCCACACACATATTGACAACACTTATTTATAGGACTTGGTATCTTAGTTTCCTGTCTGTTGCTATGGTTAATATCTTAACAAAAATCAACCTGGGAGGGGAAAGCTTTGTTTTAGCTTATAGATCAAGATCACAGTCTATCATTGAGAGAAGTCAGTACAGAAACTTGAAATCAGGCCTGCTTCCTATTCTATACAACATTACTGCTGGTCAAGAAATACACTTTACAGCCAAAGAGATACAGCAGGAACAAATAAGAATATGTGTACTATCTGCCTTGCAGATAAACCTCTACTCGTCTAGCCTTGTAATACAGTTTAGGACCACCTGCTTATGGATGCTCAGTCCCATAAAGGACTAGACATCCTTATACCTATCAACAGTCAAGACAATTGTCAAAGACAAATTTGTGTATGTCATTCACCATTTGTCCAGAAATACACAACTGATCAAAATATAAAGAATAAGTGACCTTATGGTGCAAAATCCAACTGATACGTCTCCAATGCAATCCTACACCTAAGACAAGAGAATCACAAAAGAGGTGGCAGAAAGAGTGTAGAAGACAGATGAGTAGAATACCTATTGATAGATAAGTTCCCCTAGGAATGACAAGAGAAATGTACCCATTAATCTAAAAGTATGATTGTCTGAGCAAAGATAACATCATGTTAACACCAGTTCCAAACTTGGATTGGGAAGAATCCACATGGATCAACTCCTAGATGAAGTCTTGGAGAAGATCAAACCTAAAATCAAAGGTAGAATCAGTTTCCTCCAGAGAAAAACTCACAGAGATTTTTCAATCCCACCATGTCAGTCCTGAAAACATGCACAGATGAACAACACTAAACAGACTCAGCAGGTTGCTTATACATGAGAGGGGTCAAGAAATGAGAGGAATGAATACTGTGAATATTTGGAGACAGGGAAGACTGGCAGAAGTGGGGCTTGAACAAGGGATGGAGATGAGGTAAATATAAGCAAACAATGATATGTTTGGATGAAAAAATCATACACATATTATACACGCTGACTGAAAGTATAAAAATATTTTAGTGTCTTTATTCAATTCTCCTTTGAGAATTCTACTAAACAGGTAATTAAAAAGGAATGAAGGCAAGCACATGGGTGCCATTCATTAAGACAACAAATTCAAGTTCTAGTGTGAGTTGCCGACAGTCTCTAAATAGGAGTACAGGAAAAGCTATGCTATGACAGGCACTGTGTGGCATTGGACAATGCATTCATTCCTCATACATGCAATTTCCTTTTCGGCAAATAACTTTGTACACTTTTGGGCACCGGCCAGCAAACTTCATCAGACATCATTTCATTTATGCCTCATAATGAACTTTACAGTAGATCCTACCAACAATCACATGTAAAAATAAGGAATGCAAGAAAAAAATGTGAAGCAATCTGACATAATACCCTGATATAATAAATGGTAGGTTCATAGCTTCAACAAAAGTCTTAGTCTCTGTAATGTTGCTAGGTTGTTCAAAGAGGGAAGATTTAAGAACTTTGTCATGGCCCCTAAGCAATAAACAATAAAACATATGGAATCACACAGTACAGTAGCTCTGCTACCTCAGACACTTGCTGGATCTGCTTACTGTGTCCTCCATCAAAGACCAGCAGACACACTCAGAGGTTGCAGTGTCTGCCCACAAGACAAATCTCATGGAGTCTTATGAGGTCTACTTGGCAGTGCATCCTAATGACAGCTATCATGGATTCTCACAAACATCTATGTTGTGTCATATGTCTTCCTGCCCACGTGAAAACTGTGCATTACATTGGGAGGGTAGAGGCAAAGTGGAAGACAAGAGCTCACTATGTCGTGTTACCTACAGCACTTTCTTCTCTATCAGTGACATGTTTTTACATCTCAGAATATTTCTGGAGTATAAAAAGGAGCAGAATATAGACCCACATTTCACTTAGCAAAGAAAAACATCCCACCATGGGCAACAAGACTAAGCTCTGTATCTAAATCACTCTCTGCTGTCTATCCCAAAGCCTAAATGCATCAGGAATGAATCTCCATCCCAAGGCTCCTGTGCATCAGGAATGAATCTCCATCCCAAACCCCTGTGCATCAGGAATGAATCTCCATCCCAAAGCTCCACTCCTACATGAATCTACATTAGTGGATTCACATCTAACAGCAGTAAATCAAGCCCCACATCTATCTGCATGAAGCCTGCCTGGCATGATTATCACAGACCCTGACTTCACATCACTAGGATAGTGCTGATGCAACTAGTCTTTCTCTCAATTTAATTCATAGGCACTAGAGGGCAGACAGAAACTCAGCTTTAATAGCAAAATACTTCAGTTAGTTGTCAGGTGGCAGACATGTCATCAAAAGCTACTCCCGTTTGAGTCTGACAAAGACAAATATTGCATGTTTTCTCTCATCCTAGATGTTAGTCTTTTTATACATACATGTGTGAAGGAATGTCATTGGCCATGGGACTAGAATAGGACTGCTTGTGGTCATCTAGGGTTTAGCAAAGTACATTCCCAGTGACAGACAAAGGACTCGATTCAGGGAAAGGAGGAAGATGAGCCTCAGAGGAAGAGAAAGTAAAACTTTGTCTCTTTGGGATGGGAGAGTTCCTGGGCTCGGAGTTCATTAACCTGGTTCTGAGTTTTGTCTTTTGTAGCCTTTGGGGTCCAGGTTTTTCTTCTATTGGTCCTGTTTAGATAACCATACCATGGCCTTCCAGCCACTTCTCTTCACATATCTTCTAGAGACTAAACACTTGTATCTCAGGGGACCTCTTATGCTTTCTTGTCCACACATATCTCCTTCAATAGTTCAGCTGGATACTAATTTTCAGACCAATAAAAGTATTTAAGTTACAAATAAAAAATTAAAACAACCACTTATCTTTTCGACATGTGGAATATGCTACAACATGATTGTCAACGAAGGAAGTGGAAAAAAAATTAGACAAATCTTCACAGGCACTTGAGTGAAGACTTACAGGAAGTTCAGAGCTACACCATGCAGGGATTTGATAGGACAGCACTATGGACAGAAAAGGCAAAGGCAAAGGACACAGGACGTGGTTGGAAAATGTGTCCCATTTACTCCTGGGTAACTTTCCCTCTGGCTCCTTGTCTTTCACAGCACAGAAGTACAGAAGAGTCCTGAGACACTGAGCACTGCTACCAGGTGAGTTAGAGATGTTAGATCTGCTGATTCTTGGGCAATGTGCATTTAGGCTTGGAATCATTTTCTCCATTCTCTTAGGATCCGATACATCCAATAATGTCACCATCATTGAGACACCCAGCCACCTTGCTCTGGGACATTGCTCTCACCACAAGTAACCATACACATTAGGGACCACTCAAGAGAACGAAATGAGAGCTATCTTACAAGGATCTCAGAAGAACACAGATGGCCCACATATGCCAGTCTGAAATTTCCTTCCCCTTTGAAGTAAACATTGTTGGGTGTTTTTATATACTCATTATTGGGTGTGATTTGTGATATAGCTGAGCTGTACGATTTGTATTGATTTTTGTCTGAGTTGTTTCATAAACATACTCGGTATTTGAGTCTGTTTCAGACATGTACATTGCAGAGACAGGTACTGTGGCTCTTGCCTGCAGGACTCTTGGATTCGCAATCCTCTGCCTTGGCTCACAGGTCACTCAAAACTGCAGGGAGGTGCCATTGAGTCCAACATGGGTAACTTTTAACGCAGACAATTGAAGAAAATATTGAGTTCATAGAATGCTAGAGTTATTTATTCATTTTTCTTTGTGCTCTTTAAAATTATCTTCCTTACTGGCTTCTATCACATCTAATGAACTCAAAGTATTTGTTTCACAGAGTAGAGAATATGAAATTTGCACATGTTAACAGTTCATTGTTTGATTTAGTTAGTTCTCTAAAGGCCTGTTGCCTTACCTTGCCTGCTTGGGATTCTCCTGCCAAAATAAGATTGGTAGCCTTGCAGAACCCCTGAGTTCTGAAGTTACCTTGCTGGTTTTGAGTTTAGAAGGGCTTGCTAAAGTCACGGTGAGTCATTGAAGTCTCAGATCATTACTGATTAGGAACTCATGCATCATTTTGTGTCTTTTAGTGTTTATTTTGCTGAACTAGCAACTCTAAATCTCTGTGCACTCACATGCACAATGCTCACCGCTGTGGCTGTGTAGTGGCTCTCTTCATCTCTCTGACTAGCTTTGGTCTGAAGTTACTTTCTCAGATATGAGGCTTGGTTTGCTATGTTTCCGGCTTTCATTTGCTTGGCCTGCTGATCCTCATCCTCTGACTGTCAGAGGATGTTTTTGATGTTCTTATTTATGGGAGGTGTTATTTGGAGACACAGACAGCAGGTAGTGTTTTTAAAAACAGCTAGTTAGCTGGCTTTTAGTTTTGAGTTGAAACCTTTTATTTTGTATTGTATACAATTTGTTTAATATATTAATGTCATTCGGAGAAATTGTCTGATCATTATGCAGTTGAACATGCCATCCCTGTTTCTCATGAGACACCTGTGTTCATGCTGCATTGGTGTCGTCCCACAGCTCTTAGTGGTTCCTTGGATTAATGTCAAAGTAGTACTGGTGTCTGTTCTTCTGCACTTTCAGTGGGACAATCCCAGCATGTGTCTACTTCTTGATTCTACCCTCCTCCAAAATAATACATACCTACACACAGTCACTCTACAGTAATGCTTGTTATTAAGGGTCCATGCCGCACTTTAATCAGGAAATATATCTACTTACATTAGCACCTGCTCTTGATGTAGTTCTCCATCTTAAAGATGTAGAGTGGATTAACCAGGTCAATACAGCTTAATTTAGTAAGAAAGAATTCATTTAATTTTAACTTGATTATTCATAGCAGCTTGCAGTCTGCCACAATTATGTTGGTGGATGTTTTCCTTGTATGGCTCATTACTGTTCTTTCCTTCCTTCTGTGTTCATATTAGGGGATTGTTGGTTGATTGTACTGGATATGATCTATTCCTTCCTGGCTCCCCTCCTTTTCTCACTTCCTCTCATGAAATACATTGTTTCCATGTCCTTATGGATGAGACTACCATGTTCTTCCATTTATAGTGTTGCTCTAAGGATTTTCTGCAATATTGGCTGCACTGTTACAAATTGTTTTTGCTTTTGTTGAAATGGTTTTGTTTCTCTATTGAATTGAAGAGATCACTTGCCAAGTATAGTAAACCTTGTAGATAATATTTACTTTCAGGCATTAAAAAAAATACCATGGCATGCTATTTTGGCTTTTAGACTGATGTTTCTGGTTTGAATGTGAATTGGCTTTTTACCTTGTAATTCTTTTTGAGGTTTTTGTTTGCTTGTTTTGCTTTTTGAGATAGGGTTTCTCTGTATAGTCCTGGCTGTCCTAGAAGTCAATCTGTAAACCATGCAGACCTCAAACTCAGAGATACACCTGCCTCTGCTCTTGAATGCTGATTTTTAAGGCATGCACAGCCTGGCTTTCTTTTCTTAATCATTTCCTTACTTGTCAAAGAGCAGTTCTTCTCTGATCACGTCTGTTTAGGATAAATGCTCTTTAGTTTGAATCTCCATTTTTCACTCAGTTTGAAGGCTCTTCTGCTATCCTTTGATTGAATGAACTGTTTATGTTTACATACATTTTCTCAGTTCCTTCTTCTGCTCCCAGATTCCTGGGTTTGTTCTCTTTGATGTGCCAACAGTTGTAGGAAAGTCAGGATATGTTCATTATTTTTCTATGTGTTTATGATTATATTGCTGTTTCAACCTTCTCTTTCGGCCTTCTGCTTGTACCTTCCTGATGTTTTCTGTTTGATTGATTGATTGAGCCCTCTTCTTCTAACAATTATGATTGGTTCATTTTCAGAGTCCCAATTTTCTTGATGAAGATTTCCTTTTCTTTAAATATTTGTCCAATTTCTGATTACTTTGTTCACTTGGATAATTTCCTTATCAAGTCCTTAATTTGAGTCTCTTACATTGTTCTTTTGCTTACCTGACTCCCATAAAGGGTCATTCATGTTCTTTCAAAGGAGAACACCAAGTCTTTATCTTGTATTTTAGCTGTCCCAGTCACTTTGGTGTCTGTGACTGAGGAGTTTTGTGTTTAGGAGGATGATTGTCTCACATATTTTGTGTTTATTCATTGTGCTTTGTACACCTGATGGATGTGTCTTCTGACTTTGTTCCTCAATAGATTGAGGCCCAGGCACATAAGATTTCAATGAGGTTCCAACTCCATTTACCATTAATTCTCTACTACTCACTTCTAGAGATTTTCTTTATCTTGGGTCAAAACTAAGTGTAGCATATTGGAAAAACCATGGCTTCTTCTGAATTTCTCTCACTGAGAGAGATTGGGAAAAGGGGGGAGGTTTATTATTCTAGATTCTAATTGCCTTATGAATCTCACTGTGTTTCCAAATGTATCAACACAACCAGGTGCTGCCTTCATGCAACTGTCCTTCCCTATTCTGGTCTAGCTGACCTTCAATATCTCAGGCTCAGTACCAGATACAAAGGTAATGGTTTGTAGGGACTTCCCAGGAACGTTCAGCAGTTTCATGGGGTGAACTCCTCATGATGTATCTCTGACTACTTCACTCATGATGGCTCTGCTTCTCTCAGGTTCAGAAGGAAATTATGTTCTTTCTTCTTTCAGATGCCTATCCTGAGGTATGTGCTGTTACCAACTTTAAGAGAAACCTAATACTTTAAAACATTGTGGTGCAAGATTCTCAGGTATAGAAAATATTATACATGCCTTCTGTGATCTATTTTTAGTGAAATACTTTCAAGACAAAGTATTAAAAGAAAGCCACTCACTATGACTGTTTCTAAATTATATAAAATGAGGTTTTACTTAGAAACACACTTCTGCTGCAGACCACACATGAAGAAGCCACAGTTGGGACCTTCTTGTTTGGGTGTACAGGTGTGCTTCCCAGCTGGGCTCCCTGGGAGAGGCTATGCTTAAGGAGCTCTAGTTTTTGTTCAGCTTCTGCTATCATTTCAAGCACTGTGAGTCTGTTCCCAAAGTGCACAGAAATATGTCACAGAATCTTCTATCTGTGAGGCTGAAATGACAAGGCTGACGGACTTGGCTGATTTCTGGAAGATGATAGAGTAGCGGCCGCTCCTCTCACTCTGAGTAGAAAAAGAAATTTGGCGAATAAGGAAAACCATCTCCCCACTAAGAAGCTGCTTGTACCACAAAACGTGATATAAGTTCTGACTTGTCTCATATGAACAGTCCAGGTTGACTTCTTCTCCCTCCTGTGAGCTTGCAGTAGATTGAACCTGCGTCACTTTCTGACCTAAAATGGATCCTGTAGAACAATCACAAGAAAGAAAAAAGCTTATTCTGTGGTAAAGTGAACAAAACACTGTTGGAATTTGGCACCATGAGGCCCAAGACAAACCTAACTGAAGACATATTCTGCTTGCTTCTCTCTGATCTCTGTTCCCTCTCACATCCATGTGAGCTGCTATGCACCTGGGGCAATGCTTCCTGTTTAGTTTCCTTAGCTAATGTGAGACATCCTTACCAGAGAAGGTCAAGGCCACCAACGCACACAGCAGGCTGCAGGGAGGCATGTGGCCCATGTCCCTTTCTATGAGTATTGTCTTCTCTTCCTTCCAGTGTGATGTCTCAGCGCCTGACACTGCCTGTGCACTGGCTCTGTTTCCTACATTGCCTCAAGCAGGAAATGAGGTTTTACATGATCATAATCTACAAGTTCCTTGTATAGAGAGAAAAAGGGGGGTCACCACAAACTTTTACTTGCTTCCTGTCTTCCAGTAGTTAAAAAGGAACAGCACTTAAAAGGGAGAATGGGGGAAACCTGTCTTCTTGAGGGTGAAGCTGCTTGGCACACATGGGTGTTATTTAGTGGGAAAATGAGGACCGGAAGTCAGATTCATTATGAGGCATATGCTCATTTTAATGCACTTACATACAGACCATTATTATGTGTCTACATCTCTATATCCATTATCTAATAAAGTTTAATTTAAAAAAAGACTGACAAACCTGTGAATTTCCCTGTGAAACACTGGGGCCTGAAACAATCTTCTCCATTACTGAGTACTGGGGTCTGTATAAATTCTGCAGTTAACAGAGCTATTTTTAACTCACATGGTGAAGGTCATTGTAAGGATATGCACCTGGCTGACCCTGCCCACTAACGACGGGCAGGGCACGCACAGGAAAACATACTATGTCGTTACCAACTCACCTGCCACGCAGTACAGCTTGTGTGAGGATCTGCGCATGCGTGAAACCTCAGTGAGCATGCGCAGTCTCCCCTTTAAAAGGTCCAGCCCCCACCTCTGTCTCTCTCTGTCTCCTCTTCGGTTGGCTGACAATCCAACTCCATCCTCCCCCCTCTTCCTGTAAAAAACTACACGTGGGTCGTTCATCCGTAGTTTCCTTTCTTTACATCCATCAGCTGCAGCGAAAAAGAATAACAGGCATTCCCTCAGAATGCCGGAAGATCCCCATTTGCTTATGTTCTGTGAACAGGAATAAATTAATAGCCTTAGAGGCTAAGGAGATGCTAGTGTGTCAGTTGCCTGCTGTGAATCATGAGGACCTATGTGCTGATCTCCAGCGGCGACATAAAGATCCAGTGATGTGGAAGCCCCTGCAGTCAGAGCTCTGGGAAACAGACAGGAGAACCCTGGGTTCACAGCAGTCAGTCAGTGCTGTGCAATTGGTGAACTTCGGTGTCAGTGAGAACCTCTACCAAATAAATACATGAATAAAGGAGGAAAGCAATAGAGGAAGATACACAGTGTTGATTACTAGTTCACACACACACACACACACACACACACACACACACACACACAGACACACACACGGAGAGAGAGAGAGAGAGAGAGAGAGAGAGAGAGAGAGAGAGAGAGAGAGAGAGAGAGAGAGAGAGAGAGAGAGAGAGAGAGAGGTTATTCTAATTAAAAACTGACTTTTACAAAACCAGATTATCTTGTAAAAAAAGTCCAACATCAAGTCTTATTCAGATGATGTCCTGTTGTCACCATACAAGGAACTCTATTTATTACATTTCATAGAAGAATCTCTATCCTTGCCCTGAAGTACTCAGTCTCACCTGTTAAATTCTGTGTTTTTGTTATTTAATGTACAAGAGGATCTCATGATAATCTTGCCAGGCCTCTCTGTGACTCCAGCCTGTTACATGTACATAATAAATATAACCTGAAATCACGTAGGGGCATGTTAACACCACATAGACTCATGGTTGAATATTTAGGTACAGCTGTAACCTCCTTTAGACTGTAGCTGTTAATCTTTTATTTGCTCTCATTATCCCAGTGAATGAAATGAACCAAAAGCCATCAGAAGAGAAAGTGCAGACAAGGTCTCTGAAAGAGCTCCAGGTCTTGCTAAGAGTTTCTGGGATCTGAGGTGTACTCCTCTGCCCGTCTTACTGCTGAGTGCCAACAGGCAGCACATGCCCTGGACCGAAGTCTCTGTGGCTAAGCAGGAGACCAGGGAGCCACAGCAGCCTGGGGAGCTCAGGTTGGCAGGGCTATGAACCCACTCTAGTTTTCCACAGAGCAGGTGGATGCTCTCCATTCAGCACAGACACAGCCTCTGAGATGGGGCTTTGAGCACATTGCGTTTGAGCACTGGGCTGGACAGTTCATTCAAAATGCTGCCTTGTCTTTCCTTGAGATGTCAATAGACAAACAATACTTCCTAGTGAAGAAATAGCTTAATGTTGGTAAACAGTGGCTCAGCAGTAAAAAAAGGACTTGCTTTTAATCATAAAGATGGAAGTTCATGACCTGTTTAATAAACTGAGTGCCCTGTAAAACCTGCAACTCCAGCTTTGAGTGATTGGACACCATCTTCTGCCTTCACATGAATACAGGTGCATGCACCCATGTATACACACATGTTTGTGTATACTCACATGGGCCTGCACACACACACAAAGGTTAATAAATGTGAAATCTCTTTAATGCTTACTATTTAAGGAATCACACAAAGGAATCAGTCATTCAAGAAAACAGAGATTAGGGATAGTGAGGAGGGTATATCTTTGTCACTATTCTATTGCTGTGAAGATATACCATGACAAAGTGAATTCATATTAAAAGAAAACATTTCATTTGGGACTTGATTACAGTTTCAGAGGTTTAGTCTATTATTGTTGAAACACAGTGAAAAGGAAAGTACATGATGAACAATGGGAACCATGAGAGAAGCCCCAGGGGGGAAAATGCAGAGGGCTTTTTAACTGAAGTGTATTTTGTTACCTGGATTGTTCTTCGATGTGATTTCAAGCTTCCTATGTTAAACATCTATATTAAATTACTAAGACATGCTTTCACTTTTTGGATGTCAGAACAAATTATAGAACACAATCTGAGGAGTGCACTTTGAATCTTGATATGGCCTTGATGTGGCTTTCTGGCCTTGCTTTTGGGCTTCACCAAATATAGTCTATAGTACATGCCAGGCAATTGTGTTAAATTGATCCTGAGAAAGATCTTGGAAAGGGTGTTGTTGCCCCATTAATATTTAGTATGTGCTTACTGGCATTTATTTACATGTTTTTCTGCTCATGTTTTGCTGAACTTAAACAGCCTTCTTTGGATCATTTCTTTCCTTGTTACATCTGTGTGTAAAAGTACACTCAAACTGATGTAAGGTCATCTACATCTTTAGACTGTAGTCACTCCCTTTCTTCTCTGTCCTCAGATCCCAGATCTAGCAGACACAGATATGCATAGGTCAGCAAAAGTCAGCATATTACCTTCATGATGGGGAACATGGTGGTATGCAGGCAAGTACTGGGACAATAGCTGAGACATATATCCTATGTGAAGGCAGGAAAGAGACAAAAGACACAGAGAGAGAGAGAGAGAGAGAGAGAGAGAGAGAGAGAGAGAGAGAGAATATGGGCTTTAAAGGGGATTTTTTTTTCAAGACAGGGTTTTCTGTGTAGCATTGGAGCCTATCCTGGCACTTGCTCTGGAGACCAGGCTGGCCTCAAACTCACAGAGATCCACCTGCCTCTGCCTCCTGAGTGCTGGGATTAAAGGTATGCACCACTAATACCCAGCTTTAAAGGGGATTTTGAAGCTTCAAAGCCTACCAAGTGTCACGTTTTTAATCCTTCCAAACAGGATAAGTTTCTGGTGACTAAGAATTCAAATATATGAGTCTATTGGTGTCATTCTTATTTAAACTACTACATTGCAATGTCTGGTCCCCCATAGGCTTGTATACACATATCAGAACGCTGGATCCAACTTACTCTGTTTCAACTGAACTCCAGCCAGAGCTTCGAGTACTGACTTCAATCAAGTTGAGGATTTCAACCTAGATCTTCAATCAAGCGAACCCCGTCTAACATGGACTGGAGATAACCCATTAGAGACTTTCCCTATACTAACATTTTTTCCCCACAGGACCCCACAGGGCTACCATCGTCCCATTTCAGCAGGAAATAACTTAGAAGATGCTATGCCCCCGATCCCCATTATTGTTTATTAGGGTATTTTAATCGTAGTTAAGAATAACTTTCTTATTGAAAAAGATTGAAAGGAGGTGTTCAAGTTAGACACCCTTTCCACATGACTTTAGGGCTTAGCCAGAACAGACATAGTTAGGATATACAATAGCAGATTATTGTATCTTCTTGTATTTCACCTTTATGATCGTTAATTTTGGATGTTTTACACTATTAAGTCTTAATCCTCTTTTAGACTAAAAGGGGAATTGTAGGGAGAAACTGTAGCCCTACCTCCTAGTAGCTCCTACAGGTGAGCCTGGCCACGGCCATGAGGGTGTGGTCAGGGGAGGTCAAAGATGATGGGGGACAATTCTTAAGGGACCGCACACACATGGATACCCCTTCTCTCTGGCCTCGCTAGCTTGCGGCCTCTGGGCATGCTCTGGCTTGCATTTGGGCTGCTGTTTATCTGAATAAAGAAATCTTAGCCTTACGGACTATGGATCATCTTTGAGCACCACAGCATGCAATGCTTAATAAGTAGTCAGTAAAAATTCAACTTAACTAGTTAAGGAAATAGATGTAAACCTCCAGCCATGCCTGAGGAGCAAAGGGAGACTGGGGAAAAGCAGGCAGTGGTTTCACCTTGGTCTGTCTGTGGCTGAATGAGTCGAATTCTTACATTCACTGTGTCACCAGTCACCTGCTCCTGCAAATGAAAGCTGCTCTGCACCTCTGCCAGGCTCAGCCCCACAGCAGGGTTTTGCTGGAGACTCAGCTGCAGGTTTGGGTGTGGGCTGCAGGTGCCTGGAGAGCACTGTGTTCCTGCTGCACAGAAGTAGGTGGCTGAGTCTCCAGGCTGAGAATCTGTGATGTGCAAGGAGAGCTGTTTGTCCCTTTTACTCAAGAAGACTGTGAATCTTCCATCTTCCATTTTATTAGACACTGAAAGTATGGCTATCAGGAGCGCAGGGCCTTCTCCAGGGAACTGCCTGTACCATGGGAAGTAGTCAAATGCACTGTTCTCATAAGTGCAGTTCAGAACTGAAGTCCCTCCTCCCCAGACTGTCAGAGATTGGGGACTTTGTCTCACTTGCTGCTGGTCACGTCTCCCCTGCTGGCCACTCACCCCTGTGTAGAGAAATAACAAATGTTGTTAGATTTCCAGGTCTGTAGCTCTCTTGATGGTTTCAGCATTCATGATTTTGACTGTTGCCCCAGTTCCCCATGCCTCCACATTAATCCCCGTCCTGGGGTTTCTCCTTCATGACTCACAGGCTGGGTGAAGGGCTAGGACTACAAATGATGCTTTCAGGATCTTGTCCATTCCTCCTAGGCTGAAGCTTGGGGAGGTGGCCTTTTCTCTCCCCCACAACACAGACTCTAACCTCACAGGCACTCAGTGCTTTCAACAGGCTCCTCCCCTCACAAACACTTTGTCTAAAGCTGTTTCTGACATAGGAAGCACCTCCCCATTCTGTTCAAATTTAGCGTCACTGAAAATACTGTCACGGAGAATCAGAAATCCTTTCAATACAATTCTACTATTATACATCTTTGGTAGCAATGTGTGCTGATATAGCCACCAAGAATAGCAGTGTGGATTTTCTGAAATATACAGAGAGGGAGGGAGAAAGAAGAGAAGGAAAGGAGAGGAAAGAAAAAGAAAAGAAAAGAAAAGAAAAGAAAAAGAAAAATGATCCAGCTGAAACCAGGTATGGTTGTTTATCCAGGGGAACTGATGTCACTGTATAAGAGAGACACCTGCATATGGGTGTTTATGACAGCACCATTCACTATTGCCAAAATGCAGACCTGAACAGCACCTGTCAACTGATGAATGAAGAAAATATTGTACCTGAAACAACAGAGTAATAATCAGCCACAAGAAAAAATGAACTGGCACCATCTTCAGGAAAACGGGTGGTATTGAAGGACATGATGTTAAGCAAAATAAAGCAGACATGTTGAGACAAACAACACATCTTTGTTCTCATATGTGAAAACTAACAAAAAAAGAAAGGAAAGGGAAAGTGAAAGTTTGAAAATAGAAGTTATGCAAATGGGCAAGGGGAGGGTGAGAGGGTGTTAGTATTCAAGCATCTGTACTGGCCTGTCCTTGAGGTTTTGACTGGATATGCCCTCAGCTGCAGCCACTAAGTGTTCCCTTTTAAAAGGTCCCTTCCCATCTCCAATCGCTCTCTCTTTCTCTCCCTCTCTCTGTCTGTTCACTCCTCTCTCTGTCTGTTCCCTTCTCTTTTCTGTCTCTCCCCCACTTTCCTTTCTCCTGCTGTTCCTATCTCCAGAGGCTGGTCTCCCCTTCCCATTTCCCCTTTTTATGATCCCCTTCCCTAATAAAAATCTTCTCTGCTTGAACCCTGTCTCATGCCATCTTTCTCTTGTGTGCTGCTTTTCCTAAATTACAACAGAGAAGAGAGGGGAAGGAATAGGACAACAGAGGGGAGGGCAAGATGAATATGAGGAAGTCACTTCAAAGGCATATACTAAAATATTACAACAAGCCCACTATTTGTAAAATTATTGTGTGCTTCTGATTATGATAATTATGTGACTAGAGAAATAACTGATTGTTGGAACCTCGGAATTATGCGGCCCCGTCCCCTGACTATGGGTGGGATGGTCATACTGGCATTCAGGCAGATACTTAGGCAGCTCAAAGGGCCTTGCGTTGCATGGCCACATCATGGCTGCCTCACTCTTTACTGCGGTGCATAAGGACTCAGTATGCATGTGCAAGCTCCCCCCTTTTAAGCATGTGCCTCCACATGTTCTCTCTCTTGCCATTTGTCCCCCTCCCCACTCTCTCTCTTTGCCTCCCCACTCTCCCTTCTCCACCCCTCTTCTCCGCTTCCCCCTTTAATAAACTCTGAGTTGTTAATGAATCTCTTGGTTCGTATCCCTTGGAGTCCTATAATTTAAACTAAAGAACAACACCGATTTATTTATTTTTCATTCTAGAAGCTTATACACACACATACATAAAAAGACTTAAAATGCAGTTACCCTGGGACAAGAATACATCTACTGGACAATACAGGCTAACAAATAAAAATGCCCATGCCAGGAATGGGTTACTTCTTCTGGTGTTTGAGTTAGTTTGCTTTCTATTGCTAAGGTAAATAAATACAATGACCAGAAGCAATTGGGGGAGGAAATGATTTATTTACTTGGTTTACATATGTGATCATGGACTATCACTGAAGTAAGCCAAGTCAAGAATTCAAGTTGGAACAGTGGCAGGAAACATACATGAAAGCTGCTCACTGGCTTGCTTCCCCTGGCTTACTAATCTTGCTTTTGTTGTCGTTGTGGTTTATTTTTTCTATTTTGCTTTATTTTTAACTTCTTTATTTATTTTACATGCCAACTACAGTTTCCCCTTCCTCCTTTCCTCCAGTTCCCTCCTCCTACATCCTTTTTACCCAACCCCCATCCACTCCTCAGAAAGGTTAAGGGCTTCCATGGGGAGACCACAAAGCCTGGCATGTCAAGTTGAGGCAGGACAAAGCTCCTCCCTCCTGCATCAAGGTTGAGGAAGGTTTCCCACCATAGACTGTGGATTCCAAAGTCATTGAATCTTTTTCTGGTTCCAGTATTTTTTATATATAAAGTGACTATGTCTTTGTTGAGGTCAGCTATACCATATTTTTCTCTCCCCCACTTCCAGTCTTTTCTCCCTACATCATTATGATTCCCTATCTTCCTATTGTGCCTAAAATTACTTTATTCTAGAGAATGAGAGAAGCCAGTCATAAGACAAAAGGACATGACAATGATTGGTATTTACAATAAAGCTTATAAAGTAGGCAAATGTTTGGATTTCATGTGAGTCACATTTTATTGGCCCCTTATATAGACTATATAGATGGTGCTTGCTAAACGATAAGCATTATTTTTCTTTCACTTTTATAATTTCTTTTATTTTTGAGATTATGATATAACCATTCCACCCCTCTAAAACTTCCTATATCCTCCTCCTTGCTCTCTGTCAACTTTATGGCATCTTCTTTCATTAATTGTTACACATGCAGGCATAAACATACTTATTCCTAAATATATAAATACATTGTGCTCATCTGTACAGTGTTGCTTGTATGTATGCTTTCAAGGATGACCAGTCTGTATTGGGTAACCAATTGGCACACTCTTCTTTGGGGAAAAAACTGTGTCTCCCACTACCAGCATTCCTTAGTTGTCAGTAGCTCATTAACCAGGGTCGAGGCCTTGTGCACATTTCCACATAACCTTAACATGTCTATGGTTGTCCTTGTTCAGCTCATGTTTAGACAGCCATGTTGGTGAGTCTGCATGTGTGTAGCTTCTGACAATCTTAGGAGACACAATTTCACAGCAAACTCCCTGACATTCTGACTATTATCATCTCTCCTTCCACCTTCTACTGTGTTTCCTGAGTCTTAGGTGCAGGAGTTTTATTGAAGACATATCCATAGGGATGAGACTCCACCACTCTGCATCTTGACTGGTTGTGTTTTCTGCAATGGCCTCCATCCACTACTAAAGTCATGGATCTTGGGGGAGAATCTACAACTACAACATTACTAAACCAGCACAATCCCCAGCTACATTCTAATTATTCTCCTTATCAATACACATTCCTTTGCACATTTTAGGATGAGTCATTAATTCTCTTGTACTGAGATGTAAGAATTTTAGATATTCTCCTTAAATGTACTTGAACAAGATATATGTTTGAGCACTTTGCTGTTCACTTTATTAAAGACATTCAGAGCTCTGTCTAGAAAACTTCAAGGCAATGATGAATAAAATTAAATATATGAAAAGATAACTCAAAATGATGAATTAGAAGATTCAATACCTTCCATATCCCTCAATGTCATCTATAAATTCAAAAAATAGCACTAAAATTCCCAGCAGGATTTTTTAAAATGTTGAATGGAGACAAACTCGTGTGTTACACCATTTTGTAGGAAAGTGTCCTGGGTCATATAAGGAAGCTTCTCAGGTATGAGTCCGTGAGTGACCCAACTACAGAGTTCCTCCATGTTTTCTGTTGTAATCTCCTGTTTGAGTACCTGCCTTGATTACCAATGACAGACCTGGAAGAGAAAGCTAAACAAATCCTTCCAAGTTGTATCATTTTCTCAGAGACTTTATCACAGCAACATAAAGGAAACCAGGACTTCCAACTATCTGTACATTCTGTGTCTTCCATGACTTGATTTTCCTGCTGTTGCTGCAGTTTGTTTTCTCCTTATTAACCCTGACCCTGTCCATGGCAGGGTGATCTGGAAGCCTGCCTTTGCCTTTCATTCCCCTTTCTCTTTATCCTTTGTGAGTTCTGCACACTGCAGCTTAAATGATCACATTGATTCTGTTCTCCATCCTCTCCCCTGTTAGTTTTAAGATGGACATTTATGCTTCAGGACAGAGTATATATTGAGAAACAAAAATTAAACCAAAGTTCTTAAACTTTGAGGACAGAGAGCAGAGAGCACAGCAGCCTCTTCATGGTGCTTATCTGAATGCTGCAGCAGAAGCAAGTAACCAAGTCCTAGGATTTGGTGTCAGGATGGCTGTTGAATGTCCCTCCTCCTGCACCAGGCAGCTCCACCCAGGAACCCTGCCAGGCCAGACACTGCAGAGTTCCCTCCCAGACTTCTATACCTGAAGCTCCTCCCAACCAAACCTGTCTGAGAGTCTTGGTGGAGCACTGGGGGTTTGGGGGAGTCAGGTGACTGGGGCATTTTTAAATGACCATGGAGTTGTATGAAGATAGTGATCCTGGAAGCAGGAATGGATGCCCCACCCAAAGAGAACATGCCTCAGCTCCACACAGAGCCTGGCTCACTCAGAGAAACAACAGCTAAAGGTTTAACTCAGGAAATAGGAGCTTGTTCTGACTTAAAACCTTTACTGGGGGCCTGAGGGATGGTCAGCAGATAAGTGTCCTTGTCCTTCCAGGAGGCCTTAATTCCCTCCCCAACATCCATATCAGGAGGCTCACAGCTGCCTGTATCTCCAGCTCCTGGGGACCTGATGTTCTCTTCTATCTTCAGAACCTGTACACAAGTGTCAGATATTAGTACAGACCAACTGTCATACACTTAATAAAAAAAGAAAAGACAAAAGAATTTTCATCTGTGAAATAATTTAAGGGAAATCATTGCAGTAGAAAAAGAAACAAGACGGGCGGTGTAAGGCACACCTTTAGTCCCAACACTCGGGAGGCAGAGGCAGGCAGATCTCTGTGTGTTTGAGACCAGCCTGGAGAGCTAGTTCCAGGATAGAGTCCAAAGCCACAGAGAAACACTGTCTCAACAAACAAACAAACAAAAAACAAAAACAAAAAACAGAAAAAGAAACAAGACCATAATAATAGAGTAATGTAGTGGTTTCATAGTTTGGGTATGCATTTTAAATATTGGAATGCTCTTGAAACCATCAAGGTTTGTTCTAACTGTTGTTTAAGAATATGACCCAATAAGAAGGAAATGTAGAGTTCTGCATCTAGAGTGACAGGGACAGCAGTTCTGGTGTGCTATTGCACATGGTGACTGCAGGGAACAATGCACTTGAGTTCATAACAATAGAGGAAGGTATTTTAAAGTTTTCACCGTAAAGATGACTGCTTGAGAAATGAGACTAGTAATGATAAATAAGCAATTGCCTCAAAAATAACTCAGCCATAGCCTTGCTTTCTTTGCACCACCAGAGAATGAAAGCCTGGCCTTGTCTTAGGCTTTTCCCAACTAGGCCTTTGAACTTTTATGTCTAGCTTTTAAAACATAAATTAACCCCTTTTATATTAATCCGTCTTCTGCTATGTGGCTGACTACCTCTCCTCCATACTGTAGGTCTGACTTCCTCTGTGTATCACTTGGTAATCCCCTCCACCAGATTCTTCTAGAGTTCCTATCTGTGTTTGGAAATCTTACCTATCCTCTCCTAGCTATTGGACATTCAGCTCCTTATTAAACCAGTCAGAAGGTACCCTAGACAGTCAAGGAATGACAGAGCCACTTCTTCATACAGTGTGATAAAATATCTCACAACATAACCCAGCCTTATGCCATCTCAGCCCATTATTGTCTCAAAAAGCATCAGACCAGCTAAGGACTTCCTAGATATTTTGGTAGTATTTGGTAATAATTTGATAGATATTGTGACTCAGGTAAAACAATGCTGTGAAGGATATTTTGTTACCTGAGGCAATTTCTACTGAAGGACAAAATCAAATCTTTGAAAACTGAGAAACAAATAATGGCAACTAAGAGCTATCACATAGGAATGAAGCTTTCACAAGATCCCAATTTCTCTTTACTGTTGCTTTTATTTGTTGTGCCAACTGCCTAAAAGTGCCTGAGGCTGGGATCCCAGTCTCTTATTCTTCAAATCTCCAGTGGTTTGTGTCTATCTCTGTACTTGTGACTCAGGGTAGAGGAGCACCCAACTCCCTTAGTCTCACTGTCAGGGGATGATCAGGTTGAAGTAGTTTCCATTCTTCCTACACTCAGTCTGAAAGCCCTCCATGCCTGAGGCAGGCTGGCTTCCTGGTGTGAGCTTCAGGAGTCACTGGAACCACAAGTGATGGTGTGGTACATTCAGAAAAGGTCACTGAGGGCAAAGGGATTTGTAGCTGCCCCTCAGCACCAGGTCAGGTGCTGTAGAACACAGATGCAGCCATCAACCTGGGCACAACCTGGGCTCTGAATCCTCCTGCAACATCAGTGCTATGGAATGTGGGGAACTCAGCTGAGGGTCTCTGTTCAGAGTGAAGCAGCACAGTGTTCCTCTGTGGATGAGGACCTAAAGCAGAGTGACAGTGAGCAGCAGGGCTACTCTGAGCCCCAGGAGACACAGCAAGAAAACCAAGGTGATCAGGAAGCAGCTCACTCCTTCCTGGAGATTCTCAGGAAGGGATACAGCCTGAGGAGTGGGAGAGGTGGACAGAGGTTGCTCTGAGCTTGAGGAGGTTTAGATACCTTCATCCTAGGGACAATGAGGAGGAAGACACTGTGCTTCACTTGGCCTGCCTCTGACACCTGCATAAAGTATGTTCAGTCAGAACACCTACTGCAGCAGTGGAGGAGGTTTACAAAAATAACTATTTGGTAATTTCATACATGAATATAACATATTCAGATCATATCCACCTCCACCACCCTGTTCCCCCTACAACTCCATCAAGAGCCCACTATATCCCCCTCCCCTGAAAGGGAAATTAGAATGGGTGCATTAGGGCAAGAAGACAGAGCTTAAGAGAAAGAGGTAGGGTAGTGAAATGCCAAAGGGCATGAGGGCTTCTCAGTGGAAAGTTCATGGCAGGGTAGGGGGAGGAGGAAGGTTTCTATGAGTTTATTCTAAACTATGGAAATACCATTTACCTTTTAGAAAGGAGTGTCCTCTAGAGGCCCAGTTGAGAAATAACAAGTTCACAGCTGCAGTGGCCTCCACTTGTCTTTGCTGACTTCTGAGTGTGAATTCCAAGGCTTTCTGAACATGCGCAGAGGAAGCTTAATGCTTTCTAAGTAGAGACTTGTGAGTTTTTTAGAAAAGGAGAATATTAAGTTATGAACTGCAATGGGAGAAATTTTATAGTGACAAAATTACTGCATCTTTACACATTTCAAAGTAAGTATTAGGAACATAGTAATCAGAACACTGCACAGTCACCAGATTTCCACACAACACTATCAAAATGCCTGAGATAAAGATGTATTCGATGCTGCTAGGAATGTTGCAGCTGCGTTAGCACATGAAGAGTATAAATTAGAATAAACATTGTAAATATACATTAAAAAATAGCCGGGCTGGAGAGATGGCTCAGTGGTTAAGAGCACTGACTGCTCTTCTAGAGGTCCTGAGTTCAATTCCCAGCAACCACTTGGTGACTCACAACCACCTTGATGAGATCTGGTGCCCTTTGCTGGCATGCAGGCACAAGACTGTATACATAATAAATAAATAAAATCTAAAAAAATTATCAAGCCTGCTGTAGACAATCTACACTTTGATGAACACACAGTCAAATTCAACAAACATCAAACTGATGAGAGACTCGGTTAACTGTGCAGTCCCTTGACATTTCTTATAAAATACAACATGAATTAGAATTGTCACAGACCATATTCTAGGTCCTGCCCACTGAGGAGACTATTGTTTCTAGAGGTTCTCATTCCATCAGGTCCACCACCCTGCTTCAGCCCCAAATAAACACAAAGAGACTTATATTAATTATAAACCTGTTGGCTGACGACTAGGGCTACTTATTGGCTAGTTCTGTCTTAATTATTAAGCCATATCTACTAATCTATGTATTTCTACATGGCCTTATCTTACTAGAGAGCACCTGGCACATCCTATCCTCCTGGTCTCTCCATGGGTTTCCCTCAAGGTGCCTCTCTGCCTACCTTTCCCAGAATTCTCCTGGTCTCCTAGTCCCGACTATCTTGCTGCCTTTACTGGTTATTTGCCAAACAGTGTTTTATTCATCAACCAATGAGAGAAATATATATATATATATATATATATATATATATATATATATATATATATATCCCAACAGACTATGCCATGCATGGACATCAGGGGACAGGAGATATGAGCATCGCATTTCAATTCCACTGCCACAATTCTCTCTATAGCAAGGTATTTTGAGTCTTAACTTGTACAAATTAGGCTCTCTCTCTGTGTACATGTATGTATGTTTGTATGTATGTATGTATTATGCACAGGAGACTGTGTGTGTATGTGAATCTCTGTGTGTGTTAGCAATCGGAGAAAAGTCATTGAGACACTTAACATGCAGCATTCAGTAAGACAATTTTGTTTCAAAGGAAGAACACAGAGGACAGAATCCTCTTTCCACAGATCAGAGTGCACCATGTGGCAGCAGTGAGAGGGGAAAAGAACATCGGAAGCAGTCAGGGAGGGGAGATACAGATTACATCACTGGAAAATGCCTGGAAATAAACCAAACTGTCACGACTTTGAGCTAAGTAATCAAGAGGCAAATAGTCATGATGTAAAAAATACCATTAGCTAAGGCTCTGAAATCTTGGTGACTACACCTATGTGTACAATGGGAGGCAGTGTCTCACATGAGTAAGCCCAACTCAATATTCACCCTAGCCAGATCCAAAATAAGTTTACAGTCTCTTCGTCATCAACTGGCAAATGAAAACTATACTTGAGGGGAATATGAGGTAGAACAGTCTTTAAAAAGTTTTAATTTTTGAACACAATTTGTTGTTTTTTTAAGATTTATTTATTATGTTTAAAGTATTCTGCCTGCATTTATGCCTACATGCCAGAAGAGGGCATCAGGTCTCATTACAGATGGTTGTAAGCCACCAGGTGGTTGCTGGGAATTGAACTCAGGACCTCTAGAAGAGCAGTCGGTGCTCTTAACCTCTGAACCATCACTCTAGCCCTTTGAACACAATTTAAACTGAAGACCATGTGATCACAGCACTGTGCTCTCCTTAGACCTTGAGCCTGTCTGGGTAAGGGACTCTGGAGCATGTGCTTCATTAACCCATATTAAATATTCTTCCAACCTGGATAATTTATCACCTACATATTCTAAAAATAATAGATTAACATAGTAATTTACCATTTTAATATTCACATTACAATTTTTACATACATAAATCTAGCTTTGGAGAAATTGGATGAATTTATTAAAAAAAGTATCTCAGTATCAGGCATGGGGGTTATTGTTCAGAGAAGCAGGAGAGATATACAAACCTACACAGGCCATTGTCATGGTTCTTGGTGCCCACTATAGCCAGACGGTGAGATGCTATGGCTCTATGCATGACATAGAGAAATCGACCTGGAGCTGACTGGGGAAAGGTCCTCTCTGCTTTCATAGCCCTGGAGGGTCCTATTCAGTCTTCCAGGAAAGAAACGATAGCGAAAGTATTAACCAAAGATGGACCCTGTATCCTACAATTCTGAACTTCCAGGTGATGTGTGCTCAGTGGTGCAAAAGTGTCCTGGATGCTACAGAGTAACAATGCTTTCTGACTGGATTTGAATCTTACTCAATGGGAGGGAATTCATACTTAGTACTGGAACATGGCCTAAAATCCCATCGTTCAGGAGGTTATAAGCTCTGGGAGGGGACTATTATAAGGTTATTTTGCTAAATGGTCATGTGAAACTGCCTTCTAACTGTGTGTTTATAATCACAGGTTATTGCTAGACTCAAGTTGGTTGGATTGTGTGTTTCAGGAATTTTCTATACCATTTTGTTCAAAATGTCTTTAGTGTTAGTTATCACTCCCTAGCATTCACCCCTCTATCCTGCCATTTTACCACCACCCCCTTTAATCCTTCCTGTTCCATTTCCCCGTTTATGGAAGTTTGATTTTCTATTTCCCCTTCCTTTGAAGATCACCTCCTCCCTCTTGGCCTCTTATGATATCTATGTTGGATGTTCTATGGATATTCCAAATGAAACACACATATTAAAAGCACAGCCACATACTTGAGAAAATACTCTGCTTGTTTTCTTGTTCTGGGTCACCTTGCTCAGGATGACTATTTCCAGTTCCATCCATTTCCCCTAAAATTTTCATAATTTCATTTTACTTATTAGCTGAATGGCCCTTCTACTTGATGCTATCATGTACTTAGGGGTTTGGCATGGTATGATTATTGAGTGACAGATTCCTACTGTATATAACAGAATGTGATTGTTTTATGGAAAATTCCCACTTCTTACTGCACAATTTATTTGCATACCATAATGAATATGATTTGTATAGGGTAAGGAAGCATAGAGATGTAAGACTGGCTGATGAAAACAAGCAAGTTTCATGCATTATAGACACATGCATTCTGCCTGTGGAAAAACAGTCTGAAGATTAAAGAAGGCAATTAGGTCCCTACATCCAAGGTTAGGTCTGAGTTCCTTGGTCATGTAGGTTACAGAATTAATCTCAGATTTCAGTGAGCACTTTGAGAAAACAAAGTTGTGAAAGGAAATTAAATGACTCTTTTGTGTGTTAATAAAAGTAGATTGCTAGCTATACCTCTTGATTCCCTAATCTGTAGAATAAAATAAACATAAAAATCTGCTATACTATAACCACAAACAGCTGCCTGCCAGCACAAAGGAACCGGCTGAAATATACTGGGCTTGCTTAAAACTTAGTCAGTCAACAAGCAAAGAATTATTACTTTGGGTGAAAACATTATGGTTGGAAAATTAATACAAAAGAAAATGCTTAATTACTTGTAGGCTTCTAATACAGCATGCAACTTGTGATAATAATGTGATTTCTTCATGTTAGATTTTGTCTTTGGAAAATATGTAACTTGCAGTTGTAAAGTGATTTCCTTCTTGCATAGAGACTTTTGTTTTAGGTGATATCAAATAGTTAAGAGAAAAAATAAAGACAGGAAAATTAATTTTTGCCCCCTCAGCCAAGTCTTCTGTCTGTGTTTAGCCCCTGACTCCACATCTCCTGTCCAGTTTCTCTGACCTGCTGTATCTGCATTCCAGCAGTGTATAATTATACATATTTAGAATATAGCTGGAAGCTATGATGATTTAGGAAAGTGGTTATAGTAGTTTCTCCTCTAGGTTCTATGACCTCTCCAGCATGGGTAGTTGTTAACTAGGTTTGCAGTATTGGGACTGAATTCATTGCTACTGAGCAACCTTGAATTCAGTAAGGCCTACATTAGTTTCCCCAAAGATAAAAGTGCCACTATTGCACCCTTGTGAACATCTTGCCATGGTGGTCATTGTTTTGGTTCACAGTCTTTATACTACTTTGTAGGATTATTTATAACTTTTCTCCCTTGGAATCTTACATGGGACCTTCATATAATATGAGAACTCCTCTTTAGGGAGGAGTCTTCCAGTTAGTTATAGGTAAAGTTTCCCAATTCCTCTGTCTGAAGTGTGTGGTGTCCTTAGAAGAAAAAAAAGATCTCACCTTCAAAGTCTATGAGAGAAATCAATGGCAACAGCAATAGCATATTTTATTTGGAGGAGACTCTGGAAGTCCCTAAGTAACAGCTTGAAGGGAGGGTCCCCATGCCTGGAACTGGGGGTTTTCATTAGATTTGGCATTCATTTTAGGTTTGACTAGGACTCTTCTGGAAGATTCTTTTCTACTCTGTACCGTTAAAGTAGTTTTGGGGATTTAAAAATGCTGTTTGGCATTCTATTTTGCTCCCTAACCAGTAGGATAACATATACTACTCTGTGGTTCTTTGTGAACACAAACAGGAATCTTTCTTGATTGACACCATGATCCTTGACTTCAGGTCATTCTTCCTTTATAGAGAGATGAATGAGTACTAGAGGATTTTACTTTAAACCAGTATTTTGTTTCCAGAATTGAGATGGACCAAAACTGATGGGGGATGTCCTTCTGTATATAAGTTTCTGTTATTGGTTGATAAATAAAACACTGTTTAGCCAATAAAGTCAGGAATGTAGGCAGGGATAGGAGATGAGGAGAATTATAGGAAAGGCAAGCAGGTGAGACCACAGGAGAGATACCATGTAGCTGCGAAAGGAGTAAACAAGTCTGGGCATTCTCCTGAAAGTCAAGACCATGTAGAAATACATAGATTAAAAGAAGTGGGTTAATAATTAAGACAGAGATAGCTAATCAGAAGCTCTAGCCATTGACCAACAGGTTAGTAATTAATATTTCGTTTCTGTGAGTTCATTTGTGGCTGAAGCAGTTGGACTTGGTGGGACAAGAAACTTTAGCAACACAAAACCTTGGCTTCTTTTCTCACATTGCAGAAGAATTACAAGAGAATCTCACTCTAATCAGGTGACTGACTATGCCATGTCCTAAGGATTTAATCAAAGTGCAATGGCCTATGAGAGCAGACATTAAGAGAGAGGCCTTTCTGGATAGAGTCTTTCATGACCAGGCTGCCTCCTGCATGGTGAGTAGGAAAGGAGAGGAGCTGCCTCTTGGGCATCATCTTGAGAGTTCCAACAACTATGTTTCCTGAGTAGTTTCACTAAGTGAATGCTGTTGGGGAGTGTGAAGGTTTCCATCAGAATGGCCCTCCTCGGCTCAGGTATCTGAATGTTTGGTTATGAGATTGTGGTCTGTTTAGGAAGGATCAGGAGGTGTGGCTCTCTCAGAAGAGGTGTGTCACTGGTGGTGGGCTTAGAAATCTCAAAGTCCAAGCCAGCCTGACCCAGCCTCTCACTCTTTGCTTCTTTTTGGTAATCAGAGGTAAGCTCTTAGTTACCACTACAGGGAGATGGCTGACTGCCTGGTAATATGCTTGCCACCAGGATTATCATGGCTCACCCACTGACACTGTAATCAACCCCCAATTAAATGCTTTCTTCTTTACGTTGTCTTAGTTATGGTATCTCCTATAGCAATACAACAGTAACCGAGAACAGAAGTTAACCTGAACGCTGTGTAACATGGTCCAAGGAGAAGAAGATTCTAAGTTACTTTGTAAAGTGACTCTAAAGCCGATTTTTTTTAAAGATTAGAGTCTATGTTCTTCATTTTGTCCTAAATTTGTGGAATAAAAGAAGATTTCTGGAGAATTTAAATCAATATTTTTTTAAAAACACCTCAGAAAAGATAAATCCCATGTCCAGATTTTCCTGGAGGTGTTTGCTGTGAGAGGTCCTCCACTAAGACAGAGAACAGTATTTCTGGGGATCAAATCCTATGTTGTCTCTGGCAATGACTTCCATCCTATCCTGTCAGAAAATCCACAGATTCTTATGTTTCTGGGAATTTGACCTGATGTTAGGTGCTGTGTTTCTGAATGCTAGGTAAACCCCACTGAGAGAAGGCACACAGCCCTCCCTCACAGGGCCACTCCCCTCAGCCCTCCTGCACCTTGGTTTGTGTGCAGCTTCCCCTGCATCTCCCTCACTGTGTCACTCAGAGCACAGTAGTACAGGGCAGAGTCTGACAGCTGCGCTGAGGATTTCTGAAGGTGGAAGGAGCTGTTGCTCTTATGGAGAGTGGCATGGAACCCTTCTTTCTCTGTCCTCTTGTTGTCTGTGAAGCTCATCAGGATCAGCTGAGGGGCTTTGTTGAGAAATTGCACATACCAGAAAACTGTAGGAGCTGAAGAAATAGTCTGATAAGTGCAGCTCAGCATCACAGGTGATTCCACTGTGACAGTAACTAGGCCTTCTGTCTGGGTAACTGAGTCTCCATTGATCTTTCCTGAAAATAATAAATAAATAAATACATACATACATACATACATAAATGAGGAATCACATTGCTATGTAAGGAAGAAGGTAAAGACTCCCACAGCTGTGAGAAGATGATGTCATCAACACTTAGGTAAATGAAACTCACTGAGCATCAAGAGGAGCAGCAGGACTGAGCAGGTATCAGGAAGCATGTTCACAGAAGACAATGACACTTGGCTCTGGAGTTCACCTAACTCACAGGACAAGTGTCCTCAGGACCTTACTGAAACACCTCACTCATAAACAAGGACCTCCTTCTGCACAGTGACAGTCTGTCATGTGAAGTCACTAACTGATGAGACATTGACCACATCTGAAGAGGCAGCGCCCTCTGCTGATTTCTCTTCAAACTGCTCTACAGCTGTCTACACAACACACTGTGAATAAACCTGAAACTTCACCCAAAGGAGGCAAGTCTCATCTCCACAGTGGATGCCCAAAATCACCAGGGTTGTTGAATTATGTGTACCCTGTGATGTTTAGGATGACGAGTGTTCATTAAAGAATGCACACACACACACACACACACACACACACACACACACACACACACACCCCTCTGATGTAATTTATCCACTTTTTTCTCATTTTATTGTTTTTGAGAATGTTATGTGATGTATTTTGATTATATCTCCTGATCCCTCCACCCCTGACAGATGAATCCACTCTTCACTACCAACAGAGTTTTTTGCCACCCCCATTTTCAATAAATTACCTCAAGGTTTGCATTACAGGTTGTAGTACCTACATATTCTTGGATGTAAAGCCTTCAGGGGAGGGTGATATATGTACCCAGGGCTGTACAATTAAAGAAACCAGAATCTCCTTCCCAGAAGCTACCAACCGCCAGTAGCTCCTTAGCTAAGGGTGGGAATGTCCACGCTCCTTCTGTTTGCTGTTACTGAGTCTGGCCTGATCTTTGCAAGTCTTACTCATTAGGTCAATTTCTGTGAGTTCATGTGTGCAGCTGCCCTACTGTATCCAGAAAACGCTGTCTCCTTGTGGACATCCCCCACCTAGGGCTCTCATAGTCTTTCCACCCCCTCTTTCTCAGTGACCTCTGACCTGGGAAGGAGGGTGTGTGATGGAGATGTCCCATCTGGGGCCGACTGTCCTACAGCCTCTTCTTCTCTGCAGCACAGTGAGTTCTGGTTCTCTGTGTCAATCACCACACGCTGCATCAAGATGCTTCTCTGAAAAAGACTGACTGATGCACCAATGTGTGTTTATAACAAAAATTCATTAGGAGTTGATCTAATAATATGTCCATTTAGCAGAGTAATATTCACAGGTTCTCCCTTAGGGTCTATGTCTTGCCTAGTCACAAGTTTTTAGTCCCCAAAGTGGTGTCACATATGGGTTTCAATTTGTGAAGCAGACCTTAAATCGAATCAGAAGTTAGTTGGTTATTCCCATAATATTTGTGCCACTATTCAACTAATGGGCATGTCTGTTTTACCCAGAAAGAATGGCTGATGTCAAAAAAAGAATGTACTACTATTTAATTACCCATTCATCAGCTTATAGTCATCTAGCCTACTTGTATTCCCTAGATACCATGAATAGAACAGCAATGAACATGAATAAGCAGATATCTGTAGTAGTCTATAGAGTCCTTTGGGGAAATTCCAAAGAATATACAACCAGACCATCTGGGAGATATATTTCTAGATTTTGAGGGGTCATTACATAGATTTCTATATTGATCCACCAGTTTGGATGTGCATCAGCAGTGAATAAATATTTCCCTTTCTCCAAATCCAAGCCTGTATTTCTCTTCATTTGCTTTTTGAATTCTAGCCACTCTTCATAGAGTGATATAAAATCTAAATTAGTTCTAATTTTTCATTTACATAATAGCTAAGGACCCTGAACCTTTTAAATGTTTCTCAGCCATTTGTAATTCATATCTTGAATATTTTCTGTTTAGTTCCAAGCTCCATATTTAAATTGGATTTGTTTCTTGATGTTAAGGGATTTTTCAATTGCTTGTATATTATACATACTAATTATTTGTCATATGGATAGTTTAAAAGATTTTTCCCATTCTGCAGGCTCTCTCTTCACTCACATGGTGGCATCTTCAGCTGTGAGGAAGGTGTTGAGTTTCATAAGGTCCTATTTATTACTTTCTGGACTTAATGCCTGTGTCAGGGCAGAGTGGAGGAAGGGAAAATAAGAATTGAAAGTCATATGAAAGCTGACCTACTACTCTAGAAGCTCCTTGAGTACATACACATATTAAATAGACTTACCCTATAATAGGATGACGAGGTCCTTACTAGACACCACAGGATGGTAAATTAAAATACCCATGCCTGGAATGGGTTTCCTTTCATGGAGTTATTGTCCAATGGGGTCCTATATTCTCCAGAACATTATAGGTTATTGCCAGTGCTCTTGGTTACTCTCCAGAACTCGATGACAAAAACCCTATACTTGAATCATAACACATGAAGAAATGAAGCTGGTACTCGCCTAGAAGCTTCATCACTGGTTATTTTCACAGTACTGGAAAGTGCTATGCACAATACCTGAGGCAAGGAAATAATCATGTTCTTACTCAGCTATGAACTTTGAAAGCTACAGTAAGACATTACCACTGGTGAATAGTGGTACAAACTTCATGGGAGTAATCCAACCATCATCTGATTGGATTTAAGTTCTATTCCACAAGGTACAGTCTATATCTGGCATCATTGTTGAGATCAAGAAAGAGTGTGTATAAAGGTTATAGTCCCTAGGGCAGAACATGCTACTTTTATCTTGAGAAATGAAATGGCCAGATTCGTCAAACCAACTCATAATGACTTATCATTATACCCATAGATTAATGTATCTCTCAACCCTCATATGAGAAGCTTCTATTTGAAGTACACAGCAATTAACATGTAGACACCTTCTGGCCAATGTATAGGAATGAGAGAATGTGGAATGTTCAGTCCCAAAGGAATATCTACATCACCCATGATCCTCCAAAGGTTCAGGGATCATTGAAGGAAAGGGTTGGAAACTACAAGCTCTATCGGCTATGCATTACTATATGACACAGTGTTCTCCAGACACAGCAGAGAAATTGAACATATGTGATACTATTAGTGTGACAGTGCTCCCAAGACCTGGGCAAGCTCAAGCCAGACAAAAGTCCCAGCAGGCATAAGGGAGATTGTAGGGGAAACTGTAGCCATGCCTGCTAGGGGCTGGCTACAGGTGTGCCTGACCACAAAGTCCTTACTTTATCTGAAGATTTATTGAGCATTGACAGTTTCTGGGAAAGGGAGTGGGGTGTCAGATTTATTTAAGAGTGTATCACTTGGTAAGTATATCAAGAGCCAGTGGATGCCACACATCCACAAATGTATGGGAAGTACAAATTGCAGATGATGGTTTCTCTTTAGGAGGACACAAAGTTATGTGTAAAGGGAAGGTGGTGGATCTGGGAGAAGGGGGTGAGGAACATGGATACCACAAAGTATTTTGTGACATATTATATATGAGTATGTGTACACATATGTATATACAGAGCTCTTTTTAAATTGCACCAATATATGTGAGTGGTATTATTCATTACAAAAAACAAACAAACAAAAAGAAACAATGAAAATCCTGGTACCAAGGTACTCAGATTAGAAAAGCAGTATGTCAGACTGACTTTCATAGCAAAAGAAAGGCTCTGGGGGAAGTTTGTTAAATGATTCAGAACATTGCCATAACAGTGATATCCAAGATGTATATAAAGAATTACAATAGATTTATTTCATGAAATAGAAATGAAAACATCCACTTTGGAGTGTCTACAGAGAGTTTTAACTAAGAAAGAAGAGTCCCCTTAAAAGTGGGTGACAGTATCCTGTTTTCTGGGGTCACTGGCTGATTAAAGAGGAGAAAGATGCCTGAATACCATATCTTTCTCTGCTTCCTGATTGTAGATTAACTATAACCAGGCTTCATACTTTCCCTCCATGCCTTCCCCACCATAGTATATGGTGAAAGAAAGTAACTCATTTCCTTGAAAAGGGGGAGTTTTAAACTTAGTTTTTGGAGTTAAGTACATATTGTGTGACTCATCACTACTCAGACTTGCTGGTTCCACAGTCCATGTCTAGCCTTACAAGGACATCCAGGAAGAGGTCGGGGTAGGGGGTTCATGTGGAGTGATGGCAGAGAATTACAGTAGGCCAAACATCCTGTGTGCTCCGGAACCACACTTAAACACTTCTGTGTATATAGAGGAGAAAAGGAGGAACCCCACTTTCATGTTAGTATACAAAACCTATCTTCCACAGGTCTCTAGCCTACCAGGTTTTCAAAAGCCTTAATATTTTTTCTTTTTCTTCCTTGTGTTTCTTTTGTTGGTTGGTTGGTTGATTGGTTGGTTGGTGTTTTTTTTTGGTGGTGGTGGTGGTGGTGGTGAGTTTGTTGTTTACATGGATTTTTTTTTAAGGTACGATCTGATACTGTAGCCAAGGTTGGCTTGGAACTCACTCTATGTGGCCCAGGGTAAAATCAGGTCTGTGGTAGTCCTGCTTTGCCTTTACAGTTCTGGTACTCAACCATCATGTCTGGCTGAGAAGCTTTAATGTTTATCACCCATGGAAAAAGTTGGCCTTGCTATATAATCCTTGACATATTTACTTTTCATTTTTGTCATGTTCTTGTCATTTCAAGTCTACATATTCTTTTGGAAAGCTGGCTTTAGATGATAAATATTATTAGCCAGGTCCCTTTGTTCTAGAGCATCTATGTAGTATTTAGTCTGGTACCTATTCATTTGGGGGAAATTTCAGTAATCTTGGTTAAATGTATTATTACTGGCTCAGCATTTATGGATTGTTGCTCTATTTTGTGGAAGCTCCTGGTATCAGTGGTACAATTGAAAGTTCTTTTTACCCATTAGGTGATTTCTCAGGGTTGGTGATTAAGTGGCAGTGTATCCCAAAGGAAGGGGGAGGTAGTCATTAATTAGAATGACCAGGAATTATTTATAAAAGACTGATTTCTTTTTATTTTGCATGTTATGGGTGTTTTTCCTGAAAGCATGACTGTGTACCATGTGCATGAAGTGTCTGTAGAGACCAGAAGTGGTCACTGAATCCCCTGAGACAGGACATACAGTGTGTTGTGAGCTGACACAGGGTGCTGCAACTGAATTGTTTTCTCCAAGAACAGTGCATGATCTTAACCACCGAACTGTTTCTCCAACCCTGACCAGGGATACTTCATGAGGCAAATTATTAAGATTCTTTCTGGGGAAGGAATAGGACAGATAAAGCATTCAGACTGTGTCAGCAAGGGGAACAGAGGGATGTAGGCAGAGATGCTCATTACACAGAGTGTTTCCTAAACTCTTTGTTGACATGGACTAGAGAAGAAGCATAGAGGCCAACACAAATGGCAGAGGCATTGAGAGCACCACCAAGAGATTTATTACTAGTTGTGAGGCCACAGAGCCACTGAAGGGTTTCATGCGTAGCACAGATCTTGTTGATGTTATGCTTCATAAGACGGTACATTACTCTTCAGGGTATGGCATAGATTATGAGGAAGAGTCCCTAGAAGCAGGGAAGCCACTAAGACAATGAAGCTGAAAACCAGGTGGGAGTCACTGAGAGTCTGATTTGGAGGTGGTACTCATCAGGCTGGGCGGTAAAGTTCTAGCATGGAGTTCAGAATACAGCATTAACATAAAAACATATAAAAGAAACTGCTCCTTAGGAAGTGAACCTTTGCTAACAGTCTTAAATAAGAGCACATGGAGGAACAGCAATTGGCTGAAGGTTGACTGAACATTATTTATATATGTTCTGAGCATGGACTTGAGGGGGCAGGTAAGTTACTCTTAACTGTTATGTTTTCTTGTGTAATAGAGATATATTATACAACTTCATTACCTTGTTACTATCAATAACAGCCCACAGTAGCAAAATCAGCAACAATAAAATATCCAGTTCAGTCCTGATGGGGCCCAATAGGTTTTTGAACAGGCTGCAGGTGCCTGGGGAGCACTGTGTGCTCACTGCACACAGGTAGACAGCTGAGTCACTGGGCTGGGAGTCTCTGATGTGCAGGGAAACATGCAGGCTGGCTTTGTTGAGGTGAGCTGTGAATCTGCCTTCTTCCCTTTTACCACTGGAGAAGATGGACACAAGCAACTCGAGGCCTTTCCCAGGATGCTGTCTGTACCACCTGAAGTTATCAGAAGCACTATTGCTGAAAGTGCAGTTGAGAGAAGCCATGGCTCCCTCTGGGACACTGAAGGATTCTGGAGTCTGCTGCACCTTCTGCTGGCTGCTCACCCCTGTGCAGAAAGACAAAAGCCAGTCAAACAGGACTAGATGCATATGGAGTCTAACACTCCAAAATGGCTTTTCCATGGGCCTCCCACCTCTTAACTAGAGATGAAAAACATCTGTATTTCTACCACTATCCTAGAGTAAATACCCTCACATATGACAACTTATATCCAGAAAAAATGCCCAAACTCACAATTAAACTGAAGCCACAGGACCACAAGTGAAACACTCCAGGATTTCATCATTCTCTCTTCTCTCTTCACTAACGATCCAGAGTTTAAGCCCAGAAAAAAAATTAGTTTCACATTTCTAATGTTTCTCCTTTAGGAAATGTCAACATACTGTGCCACCAGGTAGGAAAATAAAGCTCTTTTCATTACCCTTGTTTCACCAGCAAACCCCTCCTCCCGAACTCTCTCACTCAAAACCACTTGAGAGGTCGCCCATGTCTCTGAGAAGAGACTGCCATCTTGTGGATATGGACAGTGACAAAATATTTGCTAAAAATAAATACCTTTCTTTTTTTATTTTTAAAACAATCTTATTTTACATACCAATCTCAGTTCCCTCTCCCTCCTGTCATCCCACTCCTCCCACTGTCTCCTCATCTCACCCCCATCCACTCCTCAGAGAGCATGAGGCCTCCCATGGGGAAACTAATAAGTCTGTTATACCACTTGAGACAGGACCAAGTCCCTCCCTGCTGTATCTAGGCTGAGAAAGGTATCCATAGTTGATGGGCTCCAAAAAGCCAGTTCATGCACTAAGGATAAATATTGGTTCCACTGTTAGTGGCCCCACAAACTGTCCAAGCCACCCAACTGTCACCTACATTCAGAGGGCCTAGTTAGGTCTTTTGCAATTTTCCCTGCTGTCAGTCTGGTGTCTCCTCAAAGTATTAGAAACCCTAATTAGTTTCACTAATTAAGGCACAGAGTCACTATTTGGGATGGCCCAGAACTCACTTTATAGACCAAGCTGGCCTAGAACTCACAGAGATCCACAAACCTCTGCTTCTAGATTTCTGCCTTTAAAGCACTTGCTACCATGCTTGGCTATGAGGAACACTTTTTATTTTCTATAATTTTATTTATTTATTTTAATGTTTGAAATTAAAACATAATTTTAACAGGCTTAGAGTTCAGAGTCCCTTATAAAGAATCATTATATTTTGCATTAATGACACACCTTTATCCAATTAACAAGTCAAGACTATCTGATGTGTTCAGCAAAAGGCAAGAAGCTTATGTCACATCCTTTTCAAAAATGTCTTGCTCTTTAAAAAAAAAAGCCATTTCTCAATCAATGTGAGAGGCAAAATAGGCATTGCAAAGGCATAAGAACACATTCATCATGATTTAGATAATGTACCTATTTGTAAGATTTTTAACAAAAGACAACATAAAATAGATAAGACCCCGAATGTAGTAGAAGATGCAAGGACCACATCAGGCTACAAATGGATTAATAGAATTAAGTTAACAGAGCTGAAATCAGGGTTGTTCTGCAAAAGCTAAACTTGATGGTAAGCAAGTGTAAAGAGCTACAAGTACATATAGAATAGTATTACCTTAACCATGGGACAAGAAAACCAGCACAACATTCAATGTTACATCTTCCGTTTCGACTAAGTAAGTGACAATTTATTCCAGAGTAAAAGCTGCTATGGTACTAAGTTACATCAATTTCAAATATGAAAATTGTGTTAAAATAATATCAGGATCTTTTTATACATAGAAAAGTACACACATATTTACTCATTATGTTGTTGGGAATATATCTATAATAACATTTTATGCATTTATTTTTTAAGCAAGGTAAAGGGGGAAATGCTACAAATGATATCAACTTTTTACTTATCTGTGTAGTAATGTTTATCATTGTTCATTAATTTTGTATGACTCCAAGCTATTGCATATTGCTTTTTATGTCAGCCTGCAATATTAGCCTTAGGATTTAAATTTTTAAATTTTATAAATATATTTTATTATTTCAGAATTTCACATTAATGTGTTTTAATCCTATTTCTACCTTATCTCTTACCCAATAGCTCCCAGGTCCATCCCAATATCCCTACTCACCTAATTTTATGTCTTTTTTTTTTAAATTTCTTAACAACAAATTGATCCAAATTGTTCTGACCATATACTCAATAGTGTGTGGTTATCCACTGGAATGCAACTGAACTATGAGCAGCCAATTCCATAATGAAACCTGAGATGGGTATTCACACACACACACACACACACAGAGAGAGAGAGAGAGAGAGAGAGAGAGAGAGAGAGAGAGAGAGAGAGAGAGAGAGCTTTAATACCAGGACTCAGGAGGCAAAGGCTGGTGGATCTCTGTAAGTCCCAGGCCAGTCAGGTCTGCACAATGAGAGGAAGGAAGGAAGGAAGGAAGGAAGGAAAGAAGTAAAGAAGGGAAAATTGACCACCCCCTTACCCCAGAAGCCTTCAACTGTCTGTAGTCTTATAATTCCTCAAGGAAAGTTCAGAAAGGAAGTCACAGTTTCTCCTTTAATTTTGTTACGTTTTTTCCAAGTACACAATCATTAGCAGACAATCTATCTCTTTAGAAATGTCATGCCAACTTCAGGCTGACAGAGTTTCAGATGAGAAATTATTGATCTTGCTAAAGATCCTTTGCTGGCCACTCTTTGGAGCAGCTTTCTAGACTGTCATTTCTTCATTAATGACATTCTGCAGATGCTCAAGGCTGGCTTCATTGTCATTGTCCTCCGGGCTCATACTGATCTTTGTTCATACATGTGTCTTCCATCAAGTTTGCAGAGGTTTGTGGTCAAGCTTTCTTCAGCTATTCCTCCTTGGCCTTTGTCTTTCTTCTAGAATATTAATATTGACGTCTCAGTGTCAGAAAATGTACTGTGGGTCTCAAAAATTCTGTTCATTTTCCTCTTGTGTTTTTCTTTCCTCTTCTCATACTGGGTCATGTCAACTGTACTTCATTTTTCAGAACTGCTTATCTTGAGTGATAAAATACCTTGTTAAATCTTTCTAGCACATCTTTAAGTAATTTTCTTCACAAAGAGATTTCTCTGCCTTGGTAGAGTCCTGGGTTATATGATATATAGGCAAGCCCTTGAGGTCATTCCTTCTGGGAGGCACTTGTCAGGCCAAAGCAATCAAGCACTATTCTTTGATAACAAGGTCTGCTTGTTTATATCAATACCAAAATGCTACATAGACCTCATGTTACTATATAAGGGCTGTCTGAGCCAAGAGATGAGGGAGGGAATATAGAGAGAGACAGACAAAGTTGAAGGCCTTTTGAGGAGTATTATAGATACCTAACACAGTAGAAGCTTCCTAAAATAGATACATATATGAAGGGAATCTAGTGGGAAATTGTCAAATAATGGGGGACAGAGAGTGCCAATTGGACATATCTTGTCATCAAATGAAGCTTCCATTACTGTGATAGGGATATATCTAATGAAGCTGTTGGCCAAAAGGGTCCCATTGCAACCCCCAATCCACCCAGGCTGTTGTCAGGACTATATATTGCTCTCCACAAAGCTAGGGTAAAAGGAAATACTATCATTCTAAAAAGTGTAGCAATAAAATCATTCCTAATGTCAATCTGCTATACTCAGAGATCAATGCCTTTCTTAGCCATCACCAAAGAAACATCCTGCAGCAGATAAAAACAAATACAAAGACCCACACACAAACATTATACAGAGAATGAGAGACCTTGCAACACTCAGACAAAAGTGAGATGTCTCCATTAAATCCTTCTACTCAGGGATTTGGGAGAAGGAGGCAGCAAGAGTGTAAGAGCCAGAAAGAATGGAGGACACCAAGAAGGCAAGGCCCTCTAAATGAATGTGATCAAAGCACATATGAATTCAGAGACTGAGGCAGCATGCACAGGGCCCTCATGGGTCTTCACCAAGTTCTTTGGGTATGTATTATGGATTCCAGTATAGACTTTTTATGGCATTCTTGAGCATACAAAAGAGTCGGTCTCTGTTTCTTCTGACTTCTTTCCTTTGATTGGTTTGTTTTGTCTAACTCTAACATGTTGGTGTAGATGAATGTTTTTCTCTGCCTTGCCCAGTCCCAGTTTCTGCCTTGACCAGTTTCTCTGGAACAGACTGAAAGCTTCCATTTTGATAAACATGAATGAAGCAGAAAGACAAAGCTAACTGGGAATGGCATGAGCCTTTTCAAACTGCAAAACCTACCTGCAGTGGTTTCCTTCAATAAGCACTCAGCTCCTAATTCTTCCCAAATAATTCTACAAACTGGTAACCAAGCATTCAAATATATGAGCCTATGGGAGTCACTCTCATTCAAACCATCACACTTATAGAACAAGGTTCAAGTATGAATAAGAAATTACAAGAATAGAAAAGAAAGAAAAAGAAAGAGGGAATTTTATGATTTTATGATTTTATGAATTGCCAAGGGATGTTCCTTGTCCCTTCGTTGTGTGGAAGGGTGTGCAATTAATAGTCTCTTGTTCTTGATCATTTATTAAAGCTCTGAAAAATAAAAAATAGTGAGCTCTTTGTAAATCTACTATGCACTACACATATTATTTGGTTTGCCAATAATGACTACTCTACCATTTCTCTGAGTTATGCCATCAGATGCAACCTAAAGGAAAAAGGAAGTATCTTAGGCTGTGATTAAACACCATGACCACAGCAACTTGGAAAGGAAAGGGTTTATTTGGCTTACACTTCAACACTGTAGTCCATCATTGAAGGAAGTCAGGACAGGAACTCAAGCAGAGCAGCAACCTGGAGGCAGGAGCTGATGAAGAGGCCATGGAGGGATACTGCTTACTGGCTTGCTCATTATGACTTGCTCAGTCTGATTTCTTACAGAACCCAGAACCCCCAGCCCAGGGATGGCAGCACCCACAATTGGGCTGCCCCACACAGTCAATCACTAATTAAGAAAATACCCTACAGCTAGAATTTATTGAGACAGTTTCTCCATTTAAGTTCCCTCCCTTTAGCTAACGCTAGCTTGTGTCGACATAAAACTAGCCAGCACAGGCTGTATTTCCCTTTGAGACAGTAGAAACTCACTCACTACTTCTGTTGAGGCAGGAGAACCACCAAGATCAGAGTTCTCTTCAACTGTAAAGAAAATGAAATCATAAAATTTGCAGGTAAATGGACAGAAATCAAAACTATTACAGTGAGTGAGGTAACCCTGATGCAGAGAGAAGAACAACACATGTTCTGTCTGATTTGTGGTCCCTGCCTGAATCTTCAGATGTCAGCACACAGCCTGCAGTCACCACAGAAACTGAAAAGCTGCCATTGGGAGAAATGGAAGAAGGAGTCCTGGAAAGGTGGACAGTAGGGCACAGTCCTACAAAGGGGAAAATTTGAGAAGGAAAATGACATTTAACTTGGAAGAGGGAAGGAAGGGAAATACAGAAGGGAGTACTAATGATGTCTGAAAAAGCTTGGTCTGTTGAGGGCCCCCTGACATGGGGCCACGATCTGTTCCTGGTGCATGAGCTGGCTTTTTGGAGCCCATTCCCTATGGTGGGATGCCTTGCTCAGCCTTGATGCAAGGGGGAGGGGCTTGGTCCTGCCTCAACCTGATATGCCAGGCATTGTTGACTCCCCAAGAGAGGCCTTACCTTTTTCTGAGGAGTCCATGAGGGGTGAGTTAGGCTGGAAGTAGGGGGAGCAAGAGGAAAGAAGGGAGGGGAGGGGAACTGTGGATGATATGTAAAATGCAGATGACATGATAGTCTACATAAGTGACCCGAAAAACTCTACCAGGAATAATTTAAAAAACACAAAACTGTGATCAGCTAAATAAGACCTGAAAAATGAGAGTGCCGGCTGACATGTCTACATAGATATGGAAAATCTCATAGGGTCCCAACTACTGAATGACTGCTGAGAGGGGAAAAAAATAAACTTTCCCCAGAGATAAGACCTAATATAGGTTATCCAATCCCAAGAGGTCACCCTAAACACATGCACATAGGAGCAACACTAAATGGACTCTCCTAGATTTCTCTCTCTCTCTCTCTCTCTCTCTCTCTCTCTCTCTCTCTCTCTCTCTCTGTGTGTGTGTGTGTGTGTGTGTGTGTATGTGTGTATGTGTGTGTGTGTAACAGTAATTGAGGAAGAGGACATGAGTTTGAGATAGAGTAAGAAAAATGTGGGTGGAGTTAAAGGAGGAGGGTGAAGTAGAAATTATCTAAGCATGGTTCACATGTATGAAATTCTCAAAAATGTTTAAATTAGAGATAATAATTACTCTTGATAAAATGTTAACATATGAAAGAAGGAAGACTGGACACCTCTCCTTACATGGACTTCATCTAAGGAACATGGATTGTGCAAAAACACTGAGGCAATATGCATGGTCGAGACGGGGATTCTCTAGGTCTTATGAAGAGCTATGAACAGTGTGGCCAGATAGATGTGTTTTGGACGCTCTCCTCAGCTCATTAGCACACACCCATTCTTAGGAATGTTTTCCTTCTTGATAAGTTTTATCAGTTTCCATTTTAAGTATGTATTTCTGGTGTAAGCATTTTACCTGGGAAATAGGAGTGTGGTACTGGCTGCCCTCTGCATACACATCAATGGCTCAGAGCTTCTAAGCAAATTTCCTTGGCATTCTTGGCTTTCTCACTGTTCCTCAGACCTCTGTGGTGAACTAAAAAGGCTAATATTTTCTCCACCTCCTCACCTAATGGTGGCTGCCTGGATTCTCTGCTTTCCTATATTGTTGTTTTTCTCCCAAAAATCTAGTAGAATTGTTCTCAAGATTTCTTTTCAGATTGTTTTGATTGTCTTTCTAATGAGACTAATAACCCCCAAAGGGAAAATCAGTTCCCTAGCACTGTGTTGCAAAGCCTGCTGTGTCCCCTATGCCTCCTTGCAGCCTCCAGGAGCAGGATTTGGTGCTGGCTGCAAGTGTCTGTGAAGTACAGTGCACCCACCACACAGATGTAGGAGGCAGTGTCCTCCAGATGGGAGGCTGTGATGTGCAGAGTGCTGTGCCGAGCATCTCTATTCATAGTTGCTGAGTATCTTCCATTTGACTTGCTGTTCTCTCTGTGAGTAATGATTGCCAGGGGCACAAGACCTCTGGCTGTGTCTTGTCTGTACCACCTTAAGTTGTTAGCAGGGCTCACAGTGTAACTGCATTGTAGAGTGCAGTTCTCTCCCTGCAGAACAGTCAGGGACTGAGGACTCTGCTCCACTTGGGTCTTGCCAGCAGCCCCTATTCAGAAAACAATGCGAAATTCCAGAAATCAGTAATCCACACTTAGTGCTTGTAGTTTGTATTCTTTACTCTCCGCATGAATCTTGGGTGACTAGGAATAAGCATATTTTGCTCTCTCCACCTATTACAAGGAATTACCTCTTTCCCCCAAATCCTAAAAAAATGTTCTTTGACTTTCCCTGGTCCCCCTGGTTAAAACCACCACTAACTTACACTGAACATACAGCCACAAAACCACCCAGCAGGCACTCCAGTGTTTCTCCGTTGTCATTCTGCAGAAGTCTGCCCCCAAAGCTGCTACCTATTTCATCAGCTCTTTCTTGTCACATATAGGAACTCTCAGGAAGTACAGCCAGCCAATCAGAGACCTGACGCCCACATCAGCTCCTGGAGTCAGGACCAATATAAGCACTGCCACCCTGGGGTCAGAACTGCACTTGCTTAAAACCTTTGAGGAAACTTTTTGTGGTTCCTTTTCACTGCTGGAAATGTGATGAACGAGGTAGAGTCTAATGTAGCCAATAAAACATGGTAGAGTGTCAATTAGAATCTATTTAGGACCTCAGTTCAATTTTGGCTGTACATGGGACATTAGATAGGACAAGTAATATTTACTTTCCTCATCTGAAAGGTGATGCCTAATGATTTTTCTAATGAATAGAAATGACTTATGGTAGAGGCTAGCAGTAACAACTAGCCTGAACTTAATCAGAACCTAAAATGTGATTTCCTTTAGAATGTGACTTTTCCCTTGTTCTATTTGCTACTATGTCACCAGTTTCAAAAAGTGAGTTTTGTCAAGAAACAGGTATATTAAAATTCTGTTTAAAAATAAATATTTTTATTAATTCTTTGACAATTTCATATTTGCATCAATATACTTTTGAGGAAATATTAAATTCTGCTCTCATAGTTTTTAATCATTCATTATTAGTTCAACAATATTTTCCAAGACCTGTTGTTCTCATTTATGGTAATAAATGCTAAGGACCAACAATTCTCTGTGCTGTTGAATTACACACTAACGGAAAAGTCAAGGATCTGGCACAGGTACTGACAAGTGATATGTGTTGACGGTTTTGAAAATTCCTTTCTTAAGGCTTCTCATTTTTCAGTGAAATTGAAGCTAATGAAAATGTGAAAGTTGTTTAGGTAATTGAAGATTTGCTGTACATCTGAGATCTAATGCATAGAGACGGAGGAAGCAAAACAAGGGAAACATAACTTGCCTGACAAATCAAACGAAAACTAGAATATCCATTCATACAGGACAAACCGGACTTCTAGGAGATAATTACAAGAGGTGAAGACAGTGTGATCACTGGTTTTGTGACAGTGTGGCCAATACCCCGATAGTCTATCACTAATCTAAATATCACTGTGAAATAGATGGATTTCATGTGATCACTTGAAGGATTTAAGGGGAAAATGATTTTCGAGCTTATTGAGTCATGCTTTACTGTCAACACCTGGAAGGCAGAGGCAGGTGGATGTTTGTGAGTCTGAGGCAAACCTGGTGGTCTACAGAGAGTTCCAGGAATAGTCAGGGCTACATAGAGAGACCCCATCTAAAAAAAGGAAAAAGAAAAAGAAAAGAAAGAAGAAATGAAGGAAAGAAAGGAAGGAGAGAAAAAATGATGAGGTTCCCTCCAAATAGAATAAATTCTGATTTACCAAGAAAGCATCCTGTCTTCTGCGTAATGCGTGTCCATCCCTTCAGCTCTTCACGTTGCTGCTTGCAAGTGAGACCCTGATGCTCCTCCTCCTTCTTAAGAATTTCCCAGGCTTTGCAAAGGAAGGCTTGCAGCTTTCTGTCACCTTTCCCACCAGACTGTTAGGTCACATTATGTAGATGTCTCTTCCTCCAGCACATTTCATTAACTAAAGATAGACAAGACTTAAACATGGCTCAGGGGCAGACTTCTTGCCTGGAAAGCATGAGGCTTTGTGGGTGGTTCCCAGCACTGCAGGAAAATAACTTAAGATAGGGTAGCAGAGACCACTTCATTTTCTAATGGTTTGTGAAGTTATGTGTCCTGGCATGAGAACATTTATAGGGTTTTCACCACCAGACAAGTGTAACACAACACAGGGTGCCCTGAAGCCAGACTGATTTCAGAGGCACTTGCTCAGCAGTCAGGCAGCCTGCTGCCTCTCAGTTTGTGTTCAGCTCCCCCTGCAGTTCCTGTCACTGTGTCACCAACAGCACAGTAGTACTCAGCTGAGTCTGACTCTTGGACCGAGGCTTTCTGCAAGTGGAAGGATTTGGATCCCTTATCATATGTAGCTTCAAAACCTCTGCTGCTTCCCTTCTCACCAGCTGTAAGGACTTTCAGGAGGAGCTGCAGACTTTCTCCAGGATGTCGAACATACCAGAAAAGAGCAGGGTACGCTACGCTTGTGATTGAATACGTGCAATTTATTGTCAGGAACTCGCCTTCTGAGATGGTCACTTGTTCTCCTGTTTGAGTCACGGAGTCTCCATGTGTCCTTCCTAGAGTGCAAGGATGGCAGAGGGAGGGAGAATGAGTTCTGTGTCACCTTGAGGTAATGCTCTTAGATAACATAGGACTAAAGACTGTGCTGTTAAAATCACTTTCCTTACCGAGAATGAGGAGTATCGCAGTCATGAAGCCTGGAGAAGAGTTCATCTTTAGTGTCGTCTGGAAAATGGTCTTGATGCTTAGCATGAAGAAATGTTAAGTCAGAGAAAGATAGTGTAAATCCCCTCAAATACAAATCACACAGGAAATGAGCCTGCATTAGGAACCTGCACCCCCTGGTGGACAGGAACTGAACTGAGGATGGATGTTAGCCCATGCCTCCCCCAGATCTTAATAATAAGGCATATGTCAGACTTTAGGACCTTGTACATGTAAAGACAACTGTCATCTTACCCGTGTCAGATTGGCCAAGATCAATAAAATAAATGACAGAACGTGTTGTTGGTGATGTGGGGAAAGGGAAACACTTATTCATTATTGATGGTGCTGCAAACTTTCACAGCCACCATGGGAATCAGTGTGGTGATTCCTTGGGAAGCCGGGAATAGATATATGTCAAGATCCACTTCTATCACTCTTGGGAATACACCCAAAGGACCCAACACCTTACTACAGAGGTGCCTGCTCATCCATGTTCTTTGCTGCCCTATTCACAGTACACAGGAATTGGAAACATCTCAGATGTCTATCAACTGAAGAACAGATGATGACAGTGTAGTGCATTTACACAATGAAACAGTAGTCCATTGTTAAAAAGTGAAATTATGAAATTTGAAGGTAATTTGATTGAGCCAGTAGAAAATCAACTTGAATGAGGTAACTTAAACCTCATTAAAAGACAAATATTGCATGTTTTCTATTATGTATGGACATTAGCTTTTAAGGTTTGGATAGGCGTGCTACAATCCAAATAATCACAAAAGCTGGGTACCAGATAGGGAACTAGGAGGGAAGAGAATGTCACCCAAGGAAGAAGAAATAGAATATGGTGTTATAGGGAGACAAATGAAAAGAATAATAGGGCGAATAAATAGGGAGGGGATGGAAGAGAAAGGTGAAGGGGGGAATGTGGCAAGGGACAACTAACACTCATGCCATTTGGAAAACCATATGAGAACACACTATTGTAATAGTATCATCGTAAAATATACATATACATAAAAGGATTCTAAATGAAGTCACTAAATATTAGGGCAGACAATGCCCCAACTAGACATCTTAGATCACCAAGTAAAACCTATGTTAATGCACAAGTAAGAAACAGAAAGAAGTCACAGTAGTTATAAAAACTAATATGTTCTGCCAGACATTGTGGCACATCCCTTTAATCTCAACACGGGGGAAGCAGAAGCAGGAGGATTTCTGTGAGTGTGATGCCAGCCTTGTCTACATAGCAAGTTCCAAGACAGTCAGGACTATATAGAGGAACCCTGACACAAAAAACCAAATAAGCAATAAAATTAGAGAGACAAATACAATTGGGTATTTTCAGATAAAATAATGACAATCTGGTGAGAGTTCTCTATAAGAGAACACTAAAATACATTCTATGAAAGTTACAATTTTATTCTCTTTGCATACTGTCATGCAAATTATCACTTGACACACAATAGGCACAAATAACTGCATTGAACAGATGTGGATAATTAATAATGTTGTGGTGGTATCAATATTGGGTCTTACTATATGTTTACTAGTTCAACAAATACAAAAATAAGTGACAATTAATAGAAAGACAATGATTAGAGGCAAATCCCTCATTAAAGTGGAATTTTTGTACTTAACATTAAAAATGTGTGTAAGGCTAAACATGTTTACTTAAAACTATGTAAATATAAAGCATGGTACAGTGAAACATGACAAAAATCCAAGTATATGGAAGGCAAAATACTATAAATGCCTTCTGAATCTGTCTGTGCAGCAAAACTTGTCTCAGGAAGAAAAGATAGATAGATAGATAGATAGATAGATAGATAGATAGATAGATAGATAGATAGATCGATAGACAGACACGTGATAGATAGATAGATAGATAGATAGATAGATAGATAGATAGATAGGTGGATAGATGATTGAAAGATAGATAGATGATAGATAGAGATATAGAGATAGATAGCATACATGTTCATGCAGAAAAGATTTTGGTTGAATGACATACAGAGTTGAATATATGTGTGTGTGTGTGTGTGTGTGTGTGTGTGTGTGTGTGTGTGTGTGTGTGTGTGTTTATGTGTGCATGTATGTATGTTCATAGTGTTAGGGATGTAGATTTGAGCAAAAGTTGGGAAATATCAATAAGTGTATTCAAGGGAGAGATTTTCAAGGCAGAAAACACAACTATAAAGATATGCACTTAGTACTCATTCTTATAGCTTGCAGTGACAAACAGTACTTAAGTTAATAAAACGTTTGGGTTCACTATGAGTGAGCTAGGAAATGATTGGATTGAGAGGTTGTTTTGTTGTTAACTTGCTTTTATACTTAAGATTGGTTACTTTTAAAGGAATTGATCTGCCTGCTTTCTGAAAAAGAACGTGTCCTCTATCAAGTAGAAATTCAGGAAACCCAATGCAGGATTTGAAGCCCCTATGACCAGACAAACACTGGGGCTCCAATGAGACAGTAGGGTCAGAAGCTGTGAGAAGGGACTACTTTGGATTAAATTAGAAAGTTGAGCTACTGGATTTTCTTTTGTTGTTTTTTTCCAAATGCTACTTCCATACAATATGCTTTTTCATTGTTCTAAAGCTTTATACATTTTGAACAGGTCTTCTGAAGTATTCTTTATATGTGAAATTAGTTCAAATGTATATTTCAATAACTGGTATGTTGTTCATATATCTAGCTGTATGATCATCATCACTGGCCATCACACACATTTCCTTGACATCTGGGCTTCCTACCTCTAGATAGATAGGAGAAAACCTTATGTGTTGTAGAGTTGTCTATACTGAACAATACATGCAAAAATAAGTCCCCAAAATACTGTGGTGTTGTGTGGATGGATCTGAATCACTCAAGGCTCTCCAGAGAAGCACACCCACTATACCCGGATTGACTTTTAGTTGATTTGAAATCCAGCCAAGTTAAAAACCAAGAAGAACCATCACAGCACTGCCACTAATTGTTAGGTTTTAGGGACATTATTTTTATTGTGTATCAGTATGCTGTCATTTTTATTACAAGGGAGGATCAAGGGGGGAAGCAAGTATTTCCCGGGGGAGGGGAAATAGAATATATTTTGTGGGTAGACTGGAGACAGGTGATGGTGGGAACAGGAAGGATCAGGTGGGGCAAGGATAGACTGAGGGAGAGATGACTGGAACATTTAAAGAGTGGACATTTAAAGAGCAATAATGGAAACCTAGTGCAGGAGAAACTTTCTGAGACCTACAGGGGTGACCCCAGTGAGGACTCCTAGTAATGGAGGATATGGAACTGAAACTGGAACTGGCCTCTGTAATCAGGCTAGGCTCTCAGTGGTGGGACTGGAACACCAACCCAGCCACAAAATCTTGCGCCCACAATTGCAAGATGAGCTGGGCCAGTGGTGGCTCAGACTTGTGGGAGTGGCCAAACAATTATTGGTCTAACTTGAGGCCCACACCACAAGAAGGAGCCCATGACCATCACTGCCTGGATGGCCAGAATCCAGAAGGTGGGTAGCACAGAGATCTAGGGTAGAACCAAACACAACTGACAACAACAACAACAAAATTAATAAAATGATTCCAATGATACTCTGCTACACCTATAGATCTGTGCCTAGCCCAATCATCATCTGAGAGGTTTTCCAGTAGTTGAAGGGAACAGTACAGAGACCCACAGCCAAACATTAGGTGGACCTTGGGGAACCCTGCAGATGATGGGGAGGAAGGATTGTAGGAGTCAGAGGGTCAAGGACACCATGAGAACACAGTCCACAGAATCAACTACACAGGGCTCATATGGGCTCACAGAGACTGAAACAGCAACTGTGCTACAAGGGTCATCTGCATACATGTTGTGGTTGTTCAGCTTGGGGATTTTGTTAGACTCCTAACAATGGGAAGAGAAGTGTCTGTGACTATTTGTCTACTCCTGGGACCCTTTCCTTCTATTGAGTTGTCTTGTTTGGTCTTGATATGAGGGTTTATGACTAGTTTTGTTGTATCTTGTTGTGTCCTGTCCAGTTGATAATCACTTGGAGGTATCTGCTATCTTCTGAAGGGAAAATGAAGAGAGTGGATCTGAGGGAGAGGGGAGATAGAGGGGTACTAGGAAGAGGGGAGGGGAGACTGTGGTCAGCAAGTATTGTGTGAGAGAATGCATTTTATATAATAATAGTAAGTAGTAGTGATGTGCTTACACAGTCTGTTTGGTGCTGCCTCAGCAGACACATGATTTGCAAACATGTCCTTCAATTTTGGGGTTCTTTTTCACTTTATCAATAGTTTCCTTTAAAGCACACATATTTTAGTGCTAGGGCTATAGTTCAGTAGAGCACTTGCCTAGAATCCACGAGGCTGGAGTTTAATTCCTAGCACTGAAAAAAAGTCAAAAAAAAATGTTTTTCACTTTAATGAGGACAAACTACTTTATCGTCACTTTGTTTCTTGCCACTTTGTTGCCATAACTAAGAAAGATTTGTCCAACTCATGTCATTAAAATTCATTTATATGTTTAAACGTGCTTCACTTGGCCTGGGGAGATGGCTCAGGGGTTCAGAACGCTTGCTGTTCTTGCAAAGAACCCAAGTTTGCCTGCAACTTCAGTTCTAGGGTGTTTGGTGTCCTCTTCTGGTCTCTCCAGACACCTGCAGTCACACACACACACACACACACACACACACACACACACACACACCACACACACAGCACCCAAGCTGAATACATTTTTGAATCATGCTTCATAACTTGGTCATTACATTTTGAGTGTGGGATCCTTTGGTCTTTTGTAATGTACTATAGAAAGAAGCAACACTCTCTTTCATTAACAGGTAATTATTCATCCATTTGTCCTTAGTTTTCCTTGAGGACTATGGATCTCTTTGGGATAGTTTTCTATACCACTCTATCTAATTCCTAGCCTGTATTATCTCCCAAGACCATCACATCCCAGGTTTCTTTCTCCTAACAATGTCACATCCAACTTCCCTGATGCTTAATTCAGTTTCCCTCATTTGACATTTAAGCAGAATTGAGAACTTTCCTCTCTTTATCTTAATTCACTTTTCCCCAGGAACAAAGCATCCAGGATTCAGGATATTTTTCCTCAATGCAGATCAAAACCACTGACCTATTGAACTGAAAGAAGAACGTATTAGAAACTTAAGGAAGAGGCTGCAGAATATGATATAATTTTGGCCAAAAGATTGGAGGAAGCCAAATAAAAATGGCAGGAATTTATTTTCAGGAGATACAGACTGTCTCCTATTAGAACTTTTACTTCTTAATTCAGTCAAACCTAAGAACTTTTAGGAATAACAAACAAGTTATCAGACCATAAGAGGAAATAAAACTAAATCCTTTCTTACTGCACATTACCAGGGAGATACGGAGCATGTGTAGCCTCATAAGCCATGATAATTCCATGAATGACATCAGTTAGGTTCAGTGTGTAAGAATTACAGAGGATTGTAAACACATACACAGTTTCATTCAGCAAGAAATGTTATATTTAAAAAATTACAAATTCAGCCTATTATCATAGTTAATGCTTATAACTCTAGCCCATGAGAGGAGCAGGCAGGAAGAACAGGAGTTGAAAGCCCACCTCAGTTTCATCAGGAGTTCAAGGCCAACCTGGGCTACTGGAAAGCCCATCTCACAAAACAAAAACAAAAAAGGAAATCACTGTGATATGTGACTGCTTTTACTCTGTCTGATCAAGTCTAAAGTAAAGCATGCTCACTTCCTGTTCTTGTAATGTGTTCTTAGTGTTGATTAGCATGGTTTACACTGCAAAAGTGCCTGGGTGTGCAGTGAGTCTCAACAATAGCAGACCTGCCTCTAGTCCCTAAATGAGGGATGTCAGACACACTCAGCAGTCATACCCCTGCTTCTCAGAGTTTGTGCTCAGCTCCCCCTGCAGATTGTGCCAATGTGTCACTCAGAGCACAGTAGTACACAGCCGAGTCTGACTCTTGGACCGAGGCTTTCTGCAAGTGGAAGGAAGTGGATTCTTTATCATATGTAGCTTCAAAACCTCTGCTGCTTCCTTTCTCATTGGCCTTGGAGACTCTGAAGAGGAGCTGTGGACCTTCTCCAGGATACTGCACGTACCAGAACAGGGCTGGGTACTGTTGGGTTTCATAGGAGCAGTTCACAGTAACAGAAGTCCCTTCAGAGAGTGTCACTTGACCTTCTGTTTGAGTCACTGAGTCTCCATTGCTTTCTCCTAAAAGAGAAATTAGCAACAACAATTCAGTGTGGGTCACTTTGGCAGCGACCTGTATTCTATCTCATGGGAAGAATATCCTTAGAATTTATATCAATATCATAGAACAAGACAGAACCTCCATGTGTCATCCCACTTACCAAACATTAGAAAGACTGCAATCACTAGTCCTGGAAAAGAATTCATTTTCTGAGCCACTGGAGTGGGTGAATCTTAATTTCTTGAGTCAGAAAAGGTTAAGGTTATAGTGAAAGGATGAATGTGAGCCAAGAATTAAACAGGAAATGTGTATGGGTTACGTAGATGTACCCATCCCCCCCATCCCATTTTAGGCAGTTTGCTAACCTCAGAAGACTGTTGACCTATATGCTCAAAGTCAATGATGGAGTGACACTCTTGGATCTCTTGTCTAAGACACCTGGTATCTTTTGAATGGTGCTTCTGTAATTCTGAAGAATAGTTGTGATAGGTTTGTTTGTTCTTTTATGTTTTCTTACCTGGGAAACACCATTCCGTGACATTTCTTAGTTTCCTGTGTAGCCAGTTTGTGCTATGTGGTAATCCACTGGAAAAATCAGGCAAGCAAAGAATGTCAACACATGTTTAGTCACTACCAGATGACTTTGGGGGAAAGAGACAAACTTTTTCCATTGTGTTACCCTATAGTTGGACAGGTGTCATTAACCTAAAAGACAGCTAACACTTACTTCTTAAATAAATAAATGAATGTTGTTTGTTTAAAGGAATGTCATTACTTGAAATAGTTAACTTGTTTCACATTTGAAACACTTACCTTAAGAAACTCAATTAATTAAATTTTTATTAATAAAAGTTTTGAGAAAGAAAAACGATAATTTTATATTACATGTATATTATTGCAAATTTTAAATATTGTCAGTGTTACTAAGTGATAGAACGAACACAGCATATTATGCATGAGGCTTTGTGAATCAGTCTCCATCACCTTAAAAATAGTAATAATAATAAAAATCCCTCTGGTGGTGAAGAGAATGGTACATATAGGCACCTGTGTTTGAATACTTGGTTCCCAGATGGTAAAACTAGGAAGAGTTAGGAGGAGTGGTCTTGTCTTGAGGTTTCAAAGGACTCAGCCATTCCCAGTTTCTCTGCCTTGTGGGTGTGACTCAGGATGGATGCTCTCAGCCATTGGTCCAGTACTATGCCCCCATGCCATGCTCCCCACCATTATGGACATAGACACTAACCCACTGAAACTGTAAGCCCCAAATAGACTTCTGTAAGTTACCTGTGCCATAGTGTCTCTTCACAGCAACATAGAATTAACTAAGACAAACCCACATAACTTTTATTCCTAGAGAAATATAGAAACTGAAGACATTGAATACCTATGGAAATGAATGGAATTCCCCTTCCCCTGACATGTGATTGACCTATGTGCACCAAACAGATTCTGCCTTACATGTAGCTGCAGATCCATTGTTGTTTTGTTACTATACTTTCTATAGATATTTTTCTCAACCATGCTTTGATGGGGGTTTTCCTTCTGTATATATGTTTCTCTTATTGGTTGATGAATAAAACACTGTTTAGCTAGTAGCTAGGGAGGAAGGATAGGTGGGACTACCAAAGAAGGAGAATTCTGGGAAGTGTTGGCAAACAGGGGTCACCATGTGGAGCCCAGGAGAATAGGATATGGCAAGCATTCTCTTGTAAGTAAGATGACGTGGGAATACATAGATTAATAGAAATGGGTTAATAATTAAGATAGAGCTAGCCAATAAAAAACTGTAGTCATTGTCCAATAATTTAATGATTATTATAAGTCTCAGTGTGTTCATTTGGGGCTGCAGTGGCAGTGGGACCAGGCCACTATAAGAACATCTCGTTATAGTGCTTTCTCTATATCTTTACCTGTCAACATTATTTACATAACCAATATGATTCCATAAAGTTATAGTTACACAGGAACATATCCTCCCATAAAGTATAGTCGCACAGGAACATATCCTCCCATAAAGTCATAGTCACACAGGACCATATCCTTCCAGAGTGAATATTTTTTTTCTGAAGAGACTAAAAATTGAACTAAATCTCACCCTCTGGGAATAGGCACAAATGGCGTGTCTGTTTATGAATAGTATATTCTTCACAATGGAGACACTCTCCGGCCCACACAGTTTTGAAGTGTGTATTCACTAAGGGATGTCTCTGATTGATAAATGCTCTAAGACTCTCAAGAGGATCTGAGTTCAGTTCCCAACACATGCATGGTGACTCACAATACCCTTCAGTGCCAAAGCCAGGAAAATCCAATGTTCCTAAGGTTACCCACAGTCATTAAAACACACACACACACACACACACACACACACACACACACACACACACACACAAACGCACACGCACACACACAGGCACGCACATGCACACACGCAGGCACGCACATGCACATGTGCATGCACATGCACACATACTCATTCACACATACCATTAAAAATACTAATTTAATTTTTTCAAGGTGTGGATCGCATTATAAAGTTCAGAAGCCATCCATGGTTTCTGTCACACAACAGTCTCTTTTTTTCCCCAGTAACAGCAGCCCCTACTGCTTGAAACAAGATATACAACCTCTCCATGTTCTGACACAGTCAGAATGCTTCCTAACTGAACATCACTGAATGAAGAAGGCAAATAAAGACTGCATATGTCGTAGGAGGCTAAGTTTTCTTTCTGTTGATAGTGGCTATTGGTTTTCTGAATTTCTCCATTGTCAACTAGAAAACTATGTGTATCTGAGGACAAAGTGAAATTGCACAGTATTTAGGAGGCAGAGAGGAGGCATCATGTCACAGACCTCCCCAGTTGGGTATGGGGGTCGCTGGGATGAGGGACCTGGAAGACTAGGTGGGTTAGGATTTGGCAGTGACAAACAGAAACAAACACAGAGGCAGTTTGAATCTGAGTGTTTTTGTAGCTCTAAAGCAAGGATTTTTATACAGAATAAAACAAATATCTTTTCAGAATATGTGTTCATTGAAGCAAACCCAGATAGAACAAATGACATCATTGTTAATTGGCACAGTAGGACACAGAATCATCCGAGGCTAACCAAAACAGTAAATTACAAAATTTTTCAAGGTTGACCATAACACAAAACCATTCAAGGCTAACTGCCTATTTCTTAGATCAGATTAATAAATTTTTATGGTCAGTTATTGTTTAATATCTATTACATAGCTCTTATGAGTCTTTGAAATATTGAGCTATTTTGACTCTTTCTTATTAAAAAGCTTTTTTTACCAAACATTTAAGCCCATTCTCCATCACACATGTACAGCCATATGAAAATTTAATTTTGGGAAAGTATTTATCTTAACACCACTTACTTATGTGAATGACGTGAATGATTTGAAAAGTGTTGGTTTTCCCAGAGATGAGGTCATGGCTAGTGACCCAGTCTCAGAGGATGGTTTTTTATTTATTTCTTTTGTCTAAAATGTCAGCATAGCCCTTTAGGAACATATGTAAATATGAAAAAGAATAGAAGAAAAGAAATTGCCGTGAGAACTTTGGCTCAATATTTTTCTCCAGCCATGAGTTGCACAACCAGTTCTAGGAGACCTCCTTCTTTTGAACTTATTGCCTCAGTCTGCACAGAATCTACTGGATTTGGTGTGGCAGCACCAGCCATTGTCTCTGGAAGACCATCATTGCATAGGGATTGTGAAAGACACTGGGTACTGAATGGTTTCCTCTTGCTCTTGTTTTACTGTATTTCCATCTAAAAGTAAATAGACAACTGCACAGTAAGTAAATAACCATCACTACAATACATCTCAGAAGCTAAAAGTACCATGTAAACTATCACAAAAACAGAAATCAGAACCATAAAATTCATCACAACTAACAGTAATTATGATGTTGCAATCCTTGAGGACTTCTCATTACATTTGCCTCAAATAAAGTATTCTTGCTTCCTTCTATCCATAAAAATTGAATCCTACAGACTTTGTCTATGTATTTGCCTCCTATGACCACCTCTGTGTTAAAACTCTTCACTGAGTTATTTTAGTATCCAACCTTGAAAGGGGAACTTGAGTGCAAATAGTTAAATTAAGAAATATAGTTTTGGTTCTTCCTCCCGAACACTTGACTTGGGAGGAGAGATGACAAAGGCTGACAAAGGAAGACTGAGCTGCACATAGGGCTCTAGCAACACCTTGGAAACATGACTGGTGGTGACCTATTGACCTTTGTGAACCTGACTTCTGACTGAGACTTCCATTACTTCTGTTGGCACTGCCCTGACTAAATGCCCATCAAAAGTGACGTGTTGCACATTTTAAATTGAGATGATGCACAGTAATTAGAAACACTGAAATAGATTATTAAGACTTTCCTATGTCTCCAAATTATTTTAGTAAAAAAGCAAACCTCACAATCATCATACAATTTTTTGCAATAAATATTACCCATTTTATTTTAAAGTTAAGTGTATAAAAGTACAACTTTAAAAGCAAGCATAATAATTTAAAGCATGTATTTTTCTTTATGAAGATTACTTTATGATCACAGAGTTATAATTAAATTAAATATTTAACAATCTTCATTCCATTCAAAGGCAGGTTAAAATATTTACAAGGATGCCTGAATATGTGTTTCATTTACTTCAGACTTCTGCTTTTTGGATTGTTACTGTCTCTGAAGGCAGAATCTTAAAGAAATGGAAATTGCTGCTGGTTAAGAAAAATAGCTTACACAGCTTTGACCTATCTTGATGGACTGAAGGGATGGCGATGAAAACTGTAGTCTTAATAAATCTTCCACAGCCAGAGGTTTAAAACTCATACTGTTACAAATTAGTGAGGACAGCAATGTTTATTGGCTACTGAATTCCAGTCATCATGACATTTCAGCAGGAAGCACTTTATAAGACTTAAACTTATGAGTAGCAAAGTTGAAAACTCATATTAAGGTAGAGGAACAGAAATTAAACAGCCAGTGATTCATTTTAAATACAAAAGCAACAAACCAAACCTTATCATTTCAATTTCTTCATCTTTCCTCACCAAACCTGGCTTTTCTTAGAAAATTAGTGTGGAACCCTAGCCTTGACAATGAGCTTTATACATATCCCAGGAACTTTCTAATATATCATCTCATTGAAATTCCATAAGACTAATTATAAAAAACGTTATTGCCCACTGTGGAAGAAGGAGATAAAGTAAAAATCACCGGGTGTTCAAAAGGATATCTTATGTTTATGTTACTATTGATAAGATGCTATCAGATAAATTTACTAGAAGACTTGGACCAGGTTAGAAATTCAATTTGGCACAGCACAGAGAGTCTACCACAAGTTTTCACAGCCATGGAAACTCTGCAATAAGAAGGAAAATGTCGGAAGTGTAAGGGAGGATAGAAACTAGTAAGAAAGTGTCATCCAGTAGACTCTTCTACTTTCACCCACATTTGCTCGTTTATTTCCTTAGGAAACAGAAAACCAGCTCTAGGTTTCCTGCAGTCTCAATGGACTCTTATCATGCAATGTTTTATCATTGACATATATTTTAAAAACACAGAGCTACACTGTATTAACTTACACAAATATAATAGAAAAGCAAAGTGCAAATTTGAGAAACAAAGTTTATCAGCTTTGTTTTCAGAGGATGAAAGGGAATAACATTGAGATGAAAAACAAGAACAATTTCACTGATAAATATTTGAAATTTTATTTGAAAAATTACATGTGAGTATAACTATATTAATTATATTCATACTATATACTCATAATATATACTTAAGGTTGTCATAATTTGTCAAATACCAAATATAATTTTCTAAAGCTTTGGGGTTTTCCACTTTCCCACTTGTGTATTTATGGAAAATTGGTCACACTTACAGAAGAAGAAATAATACTGCATCGATCACACATGATCCTGTGACTCAGTCATACAAACAGAATTCCTATGAGGTCACAGCTGTTCTTGCTCCAACTATTCTCAGTTGAGACAGCCTGCTTCCCACAACAGTCTGTTCCTTATATTTTTGGTTGTGAGCCTAGCCTTTAATGGCTGAGCCATCTCTTCAGCCCAATAGTCTGTCGAATGAGCAGACAACACGAGGAATGAGAGGCTGCAGACTTGAATGTAGGCCCTTGCAACTTCACAAGATTGCTCATTCCAATGCCCTCTATAAACTCCAAGTGTTCCCCTCCTTCCTTGCAGACCCCCACTTCCTATAAGAGACCCTGTCCTTCACTGTTTGAAGTAGTTTCATCTGTTGAGGTCAGACTCTGGTCTCTTTTCTGCCTTCTGTCTCTTTACTCTGTGCTCCAAATCTAACAAAGCAGCCATGAGCAGGAGTAAGGATGGCATCCTACTTCTCTTTCCAGTTGCTATGACAACACAGTTTGACCATGATCACTTAGTAGAAAGAGGATTCATTTCACCTAACACTGCCAGGTCACAGTCCATCATAGCATGGAAGTCACAGCAACAGAAGCTTGAGTGAACTTGCCTCATCACACATATCAGGAACAATGAGCATAGAATGCTTCTTGTCAAGCTCTACTCACTCTCTCCACTTCACTCAGTGTACAGGGCAGACCTGGAAAAGGTGCTGGTCATGTTCAGGCTGTGTCTTTCTATAGTGATTATTGAAATCTGCCACAGAAGCTCACTCCAACCTAATCCAGATGAGTTCTTATCGAGATTCTCTTCATGGTGATTCTACCCTGAGTCAAGTTGACTGAACATCACAGATGAGAGTGTTTCTGAGGCTCTTGAGGCGGTGAGACAAGCTGTTACACTTCCCAACACTAACCTGCAGTCTGAAGCAGGAAGAAGCCAACACTTCTCCCTCTAGTGCACACTACATAGGCATCCACTGCAGCCATTGCTTATGTGGAACTGAGCTGTATCTCCAAGTCTCCTGGAGATAACCAGTCAGTAGAAATCATTAGGGAGGTCTACAAAACAACCATTAGGGAAGCAACCATGTCTCAGGAATCATTGCATGGTTTGACTCTGCTATGTCACTTTTCCTGGAAGCTGTGACCAAATGTCTATACATGGCAGATAGAGCACCAATGACAGACCAAAGGAGTGATTGCAGAGAAATCCATCTGTGAGAACTAATAATTTTATTTAGGTTACTTATAGTAGAATGGATGATTGAAAGTCAATCAGCTACAGTCCTCCCCAGCATCTTACAGGTTTGTGTTCAGCTCCCCCTGCAGCCCCAGACACTGTGCACTCAGAGCACAAAAGTACACAGCCGAGTCGCTGAGGTCCACAGAGGCTTTCTTCAGGTGGAAGGAAGAGTCGCTCTTCCTAAACTCAGCCTCAAAGCCATTCAAGCCATGAACCACGGGATCTCCGGAGTAATACCTGAGGAGAAACTGGATGTTGTGGCCATGACGCTGCATGTACCAAAAGAGGTAAGAAGCTCCACCATAGGAATAGTTGCATCTGAGCTCCACTGAGTCTCCTTCGATGACAGTGACATGGGCATCACGCTGAGTAACTGACTGTGCTTGGACATCTCCTACAAGATCAATGATAAATCAATAAACATGACGCAGATTTCTTACTAAAGTTCAAGTGAGAAAAACACTGATTCCTATGCATCTATAAATAATGGGGAAGCTTTACTCACCCAGGAAAAAATGCATCCCCAGGAACGAGATGAGGACTGGAAGCATGGCTGAGCACTGGGAACACCTCTTCTGCTTCCCTGAAAAAGCTTGGCACATGAAGTTCCCAGTTCTTGAAGATAAAGGGCACCAAGTTGACTAGACACCTTCCTTCTTTAGATAAAATTCTAAAATAAAATAAGCCTGCAGGAGTGGCCCTGTTCCTGGGAACTTTCTAGCCTCTGGCTGTCTTCACTTCTTCACTTATCAGATGTCTAAGAACTCAGACAGATGCAGGGAGCCACTGAATTCAAAGTGGGGACCAATTGCAGATATAGCAGCCTCTGCACTGTGCAACACCGCCCTCTGGCGATAGAGACGCTGAAGCAAATCCATGTGTTCTTTCTGTCTAGAGTGCACCTCATATTTTTTGAGTCCTAATCTAATGAAAAACAGGCCATGCAAAATGGAGGGGTAATTTTTTTGAAAAAGGATCATATGATAAAACTATCAAATCTGTTGTTCGTGGGAGTGAAAGACTTGTAAGAATTTTGAGTCTTTAAAGAAAGAAATTAAAGAAGCTACCAGAAAATGGAAGGATCTTCCATGTTCTTGGATAGGTAGGATTAACATAGTAAAAATGGCAATCTTGCCAAAAAACAATCTACAGATTCAATGCAATCCCCATCAAAATGCTAGCACAATTCTCCACAGAACTTGAAAGAACAATTTTCAACTTTATATGGAAAAACAAAAGACCCAGGATAGCCCAAACAACCCTGTACAACAAAAGAACATCCAAAGGCTGACTTCAAGCTCTATTATAGAGCTATGATCCTGAAAACATCTTGGTATTGGTACAAAAATAGGCAGGTAGACCAATGGAATCAAATTGAAAGCCCTGATATTAACACACACGCCTACGAACACCTGATTTTTGACAAAGAAGCCAAAATTATACAATGGAAAAAAGAAAGCATCTTCAACAAATGGTGCTGGCATAACTGGATGCTGGTGTGTAGAAGACTGCAGATAGATCCATATCTACCACCATGCACAAAACTTAAGTGCAAATGGATCAAAGACCTCAACATAAATCCAGCCACACTGAACCTCTTAGAAAAGAAAGTAGGTGGTACCCTGGAACAAATTGGTACTGGAGACTGCTTCCTGAGCATAACAACAGTAACACAGACACTGAAATTGACAATTAATAAATGGGACCTCCTGAAACTGGGAAGCTTCTGTAAGGCAAAGGACACGGCAAGACAAAACAGCAGCCCACAGACTGGGAAAAGATATTCACCAAAGCCACATCTGACAGAGGGTTGATTTCCAAATATACAAAGAACTCAAGAAGCTAGTATCCAAAACACCAAATAATCCAATTAAAAAGTGGGGTACAGAAGTAAATAGACAATTCTCAATAGAGGAATCTAAAATGGCTGAAAGACATATAAGAAAGTGTTCAACATCCTTAGCCATCAGGGAAATACAAATCAGATCAACTCTAAGATACCATCTTACTCCTGTCAGAATGGCTAAAATCAAGAACAACAATGACAGTTTGTGCTGGAGAGAATGTGGAGAAAGGGGAATACTCCTCCACTGCTGGTGGGAGTGCCAACTCATACAGCCACTTTGAAATCAGTATGGCAGTTCCAAGGAAAATGGGAATCAATCTACCATGAGATCTAGCAATTCCACTCTTAGGCATATACCCAAAAGAAGCACATTCATACAACAAGGACATCTGCTCAACCGTGTTCATAGAAGCATTATTTGTAATAGCCAGAATCTGGGAGCAACTTAGATCCCTTTCTACTGAGGAATGGATGGAGAAAATGTGGTACATTTACACAATGGAGTAATACTCAGCAGAAAAAAAAAAACAAAAACAAAAACAGTGGAATCTTGAAATTCAAAGGCAAATGGATGAAACTAGAAGAAACCATCCTGAGTGAGGTAACCCAGTCCCAAAAAGACAAAAATGGTATGTACTCACTCATATATGGATTTTAGATCTAGAACAATGAAGTAGCAGCCTACAAGTAGCCTCTAGCTACTGCCAGAGAAGCTAGTATACAAGGAGGACCCTAAGAGAGACACACATGTTCCCCTGGAGAAGGGGAAAGGGACAAGATCTCCTGAGAAAATTGAGATCATGGGGGCAGGGGAGAGGGAGTTAGAAGAAAGAGAAGTGGAGAAGGGGAGGGGAGAGGAGGACAGGAGGGAGTAGGAAGATCTAGTCAGGGGAGAAATGGAGGAGAGCAAGAAAAGGGATTCCACCATAGAGGGAGGCATTATAGTTTTAAAGAGAATTCTGGCACTATGGAAATATCCAGAGACCCCCAACTAACAATCTAAGCAACAGTCGAGAGGCTACCTTAAATGCCCTTCTCTGATAAAGAGATTGATGACTACCTTGTGTGCCATCCTAGTGCCTTCATTCAGTAGCTGATGGAAGCAGAGGCAGACACTCACAGCTAAATACTGAATTGAACTCTGGAATCCAGTTGCAGAGAGGAAGGGGGTGATGACAAAGGGGTCAAGACCAGGCTGGAGAAACCCACAGAAACAGTCAACCTGAACAAGGGTTGCTCATGGACACCAGACTGATAGCTGGGAAACCAGTATGTTTGTTGGTTTTAAAGCAACACCCAATGAGTTCACCTAGTGCTTGTTCCATGGATGTGCAGAGCATGGTACTATCCCACTGGATAATTCCTTAGGACCCACATCCTGAAGAAAAGAGATTCTTTCTTTTCTTTTGCAATTATTGAATTAAATATTTGAAATAAGTTGATTGAAACAGAAAATTACCTAATATTAACACAAGTTTATTATTTTCTTATGCTGGGTATTAGCATGGTCTATAGATCGTTTCTTACTTACATTTTTCAGTCTGCATTTGTCAGCAAAAGACCATTTTTAAAAGAATGATGTGTATTTCATGGTGGTGTTTTAGACTCACTTTATGTTTCTTCCCTTTTGATTGTAATGTTTTGATGCTTATATGGAATGTAATTACTTGGGATCTACCTTGATACTTGATTTGCTTTTGAAGGAATTTATTGTTGTTGTCATTTTGCTTTTCCACTTACTCTGTATTCTAGTATTCCTTTGTTTCTGATTTTTTTGATTTGTATGATATTCTAATTAAGACATTTTTAGTATAAACAATATTTATTGTTATGTAAAAAAACAATGTTTTATATATAGAGACACTTCTCTGTAAGTTGTTGATCAAGAAGGCCACAAAGTCCACTAAAAATTGAAATCCCTCCCAATTCTATAGTGTTGAGCTCCACATCACATCTCATTCATGGGAAGAGGTGATACAATCTTGAAGAACTCCATTGAGTATGCGTATACAAATATTCAAGAAAATAACTCATCTTGGGCACTCAAACAGATCCATTTGATATATAAGACACATCTGAAATTGGAATGAAGTTGACTCATAAAATAAAGTTCATAATATTCTTCAGTGGCACACAATTCAATTTACATAGCATAGTTCATGGAGATCCATGACTTGTTAGGTCTTGGCATAACAAGTTTCTTATTGGGAAATCATTATATTGCAATGTGACATTGGAACATTGGGAGGTACCGAAAATAGAATATAAACACTAAAATAAATAGAATAAAATAGAAGTTAAAAACACTCTACTGTGCAGTTTCCCTGAATGTCACATTTTCTCAGTCCACTACTCATAATATTTCATCTACTCCTCACACTATTTCTACAATGCAGTGATGGACACAGCAGTAGACACAATTTTACTTAGCAAGAAGAAATGTCCTCCCACACGTTTATCAATGCCAAGCTTTGTTCCCAAAGTATAGCACTAACTCCTCAGCCCTGAGTGTGCATTTTCTTTTCTTTTTGTTTAAGTAGCCCATTTGCAATTTATTTTTCATTTAAATAACACTTTTTAAAATCATTTTACATACCAACCCTCCCTCCTCTTCTTCCCTCCTCCCTTTCCTATCTACCTCCTCTCTATCCACTCCCCATCCATCTTCTTTCAGAAAGAGACAGGCTTCCCATAGGCTTGCACAGTACATGGGGCATTAAGTTAAGGTAGGACCCAGATCCTCAGTTTACATGGATTCCCACTGATGCAGGGCTGGTAATCCAGCATGAGAAACAGGTTACCAAAAGCGAGCTAAGCACCAGGGAGAAGTCCTGCTCTCACTGTCAGATGCCTTACTAAGAGACCAAGCTACAAGATTGTAACATACGTGCAATGGGCTTAGGTCAGTACCATGCAGGCTCTCTGACTGTTGGTCCATTGTCCAAGAGCTCCCTGGAGCTGGGGTCAGCTGGCTCTGTGGGTTCCCCCACCTTGACCCCTTGGTTGTGTTCATATTTCAATTCAAGTTCAAACAAACCTAGGAGAGCAACAGACGAAAAAGGAGCCAGTCTTCCTGAATCTTTTCTGGCATGATTGCAACACCAGGAATTTTACTTTGATTCAGGGATGGATGCTTCTATTATGCTAAGCTTTTTCATAATTTGACACATGAACACTGCAGGGCAAAAATGGAGTCAGTACAAGCATCACTATTGTGTTAGCTGGACACAAGATGGCAGTGTTTCAGTGAAACACTACTTCCCCCTCCACAGGGAGCATGCTAGAGACAAATAAAGACAAATAGATTTAGACATTTTCACAATGTGGTAACACTTGACTGAATACATACTGACTGAATGGGACTGTAAATCTTATCGACAATCTGTGGCTGTCTGCTTATAGACAGATAAACCCACTATTTTGCTAAATGAACACAGTATTAAATTGGATTTTAAATAAGAATCTCACAAATAAGCAGGAAAGAATATTAAGGGAGGCCACACAATCTTCAAAGCTAAAAAAAAAAAAAAAAAGTTGTCCCACGTTGCAGAACCAATCCTTCCCTTCCCCTCCCTCCCTTCCTCCCTCCCTCCTCCCTCCCTCCCTCCTCCCTCCCTCCCTCCCTCTCTCTCTCTCTCTCTCTTTGGTTTTTCGAGATAAGGTTTCTTTGTGCTGCTTTGGAAGTTGTCCTGGGACTTGCACTGTAGACCAGGCTGGCCTCAAACTCACAGAGTTCTACTTGCCTCTGCCTAACCCGTCTTTGTGAGCCTTCAGTCGGATTCAGCAAACTTGCCAGGTTCATACCTGAGGTGGGGGGAGGGTGTGGATTGAGAAACTGTAGGTAAAGATGCTTAAGAAAAGAACAGAGGCACAGGATAGAGTCGGGAGTGTAATCCAGAGAATAATGGGCACCCCAAGATTATTCCTCAACATTCTTAAGAACTCCAACCAAAAAGGGTACATGGCAAAAGATTTCTTTATCATAAATAAGGAACAACAGACTTTTTTTCCTTAATCCCCAAGCATTTGGTAACCAGCTTTAGACTCAACTTACTCTTATAATTATCCTTCTTGATATCACCATAATTTCCAAGTCATAGTTTATTTGTGTACATCATCCAACTTGTCTTCCTGTATCTTAGCTTAGCTGATTTTCAGGAAGTTCAGACTAAATCTATCTACAAAGGGACAGCAGCTTTGGAGAGACTCTACCCATGTGCTCTGGCTACACAAATCTAACCCTTCCAGAGTCTTTTATGCTGTATCACTCCTGATTTTGTGTCTCTGGTTATAACTAAAACAGACATAAGAGGTAAGAGCCAAGGGAGTGATTTTTATTCCTAGTCACTACATTCAAATTTGTCACAAAATTCAAATTTGTGCTCTGAACAAAAGGGAAATGAACACTTTAAATTATGATGGTGCAATATCTTCACCTCTAGGATTATTTACACATCTCTATGTTCTGTCTTTTGAGTCAAATACTCAAGACAGAATATTTGAAGAAAGTTTATCCTAACTTCTGTTTCCAGAGAGATGGAGGCATGTTTTACTTCTAATGAAATCCTCTGATCCAGACGACAGCTACAGCAGATATAGTTACCCATTTGTCTGCAATCTGCAGGTGTGCATCTCTGCGGGTCCCTACAGCAGGCGCCAACTCACAGGGAGCCCCTGGGATTTTGTTCAGCTTTCACTGTCACTCCTATGTTCTGGGAGAGCACAGAAATACTTTGCTGAATCCTCTAGCTGAAAGGAAGGGTAAAGCTGATACAGTTGGCTGATTTCTGGAAAAAGACAGACTGTCAAATATTCTTTGCACCCCAACCAGAACTCTGACAAATTAAGGAAAATCCCTCCACTAGGACATTGCTTATTCCAATAAAAAGTAGAAGGTGATCTCCCTTGACTCCTGTGAACAATCCACGGTGGCTGCTTTCCATGCCTGTCTGGATGCCAAAGAATGGACTTGAGTCACTTTCTGGACCACAGTGGGTCCTGTGGAAACAAGAACACAGTTGATTCTGTAAGGCAGCAGACAAAATACTGTGACACGTGGGATAAGAAGGACCCAGAGACAAATGCAACTGAAATTGCAGTTTGCTTTTTTTTTCCTCCAGATCATTTTCTGCTAGATCCATGTGAAGCTCTGTATGCTGGGAACAAGGCTTCCTACTTAGTATTCCTAACTATATGAGAATCAGCCATACCAGCAAGTCCAAGGCCACAAACACACACAGCAGGCTGGGAGGAAGCATGTGACACATATTCCTCTACACAAATGTGTCTGCTGTGCCCAGGCTCTGGCTTCCATATTTTGAGGGATTCTCAGGGTGTATACACACTCCTAAGGTTGTTTGGATTTTTGCTTTTCTTCAAAGTTTTGAGATTATGATCCCAATATTTCCCTCTTCCCTTTCCTCCCTTCAATCACGAACATATACCCTCCCTGTCCCTTTCAAATTTATGGCCCCTCATTTTGTAAATTGCAACTAGTTATGCACATATATGCAAGTATGTATGTGTATGCTTATATATGTATATTCCTAAATATAATCTTCTCAGTCTATATAATGCTACATGTGTATCTATTTTCTGGGCTGACTTTGTAGCATTTGTTAGGCCTTAAGGAAAGCCCCAAGAACCCCAAAAGGGCAGGCTCACTGACTATGTCCAAGCTGACATCCCAGCTTCCACTCAGAAGGATTGCTGGCAGATGCTTTCCTCAGTCCTCAGGAAGCTGTGAAAAGCGTTTCTGTCTGCCAGGAAGAGCCACTTCCTATTTCCCCTTCCCCTGGCTGATGAGGCATCTGGTCCCTGTTAAATGTAACTATGGTGCACAGCAAAGTCAATGATAATGCCCAGGCTCCTTGGGTCCCTATTGACATGTGATAGCAAAGTCTTCTCTAACATTCCAGGTTGTTCCAGTTCACAGGATTCCCTCCCCTCACCCTGCTACTACAGGTTTTTCTTCATAACCCAGGATGTTTTCCCATCTCCCGCTATTCTCTCCGCTCCTAAGGTACCCCAGCCAGTCTGCCCTTTTCCTCTCTGCCCCATAGTAACCATGGCTTCTTTGCACTTCCACTGAGGCATCTGGCTATTCTGCCTCTCTCATATCTATAATAAAATCTTTTTCCCAACCATGGATTGGTCAGTTCCATGACTTCTCTTTGCCCCTGATCACAGAACCAGATAAACAACTGGTGTGATCTTCCCTGGGGAAGAATGGCTTTAGTTTTGTCTTTTGCTACCACCCAAACAGAAAATGGAGGTTCTTGTGTTCCTAGACCACAAGGCTTGTCCGGGTAGGCTAGGGACATGTGGCTAACCACACACTGCTGTTCCATCTGCTCTCTTCCCCTGGCTTACACAGAAGTAGACATGAACTTAAGCGACTCCACTGGTGTTGAACCTGGAGCCACAGACTGAATCATATGGCAACTACTGATGACATTCACTGGAATAATTTGAGGACCCACTTAAAATAAAATTTATTGCATGGCACAGTCTCTCTCTTTCTTTCTATCTCTATCTCCCTCCCTCCCTCCCTCCCTCCCTCCCTCCCTCCCTTCCCTCCCTCCCTCCTCCCTTCCTCCTTCCCTCCCTCCCTCCCTCCTTCCCTCCCTCCCTCCCTCCCTCCCCTCCCTCCCTCCTCCCCTCCTTCCCTCCCTCTCTCTCTCTTTGGTTTTTCGAGACAAGGTTTCTCTGTGCTGCTTTGGAAGTTATCCTGGAACTTGCACTGTAGACCAGGCTGGCCTCAAACTCACAGAGTTCTACCTGCCTCTGCCTAAACACAGTCTCTTTATAAATTTAAGGATGTTACAGAGTGTGCCAGGGAAAGATGGGACCAAGGTTCTTCCACTCTGTATTCTTACCGAGGCCATTTTTAGGAATGAGTACAATTAGATTGGCTTGATGAGAATCCCTGTGAAAAATTACCCAGGAACTAATAAGATAAGCAGTTAGCTGAAGTGAGTTTTGTGCAAGCAAACAGTTTAACAGAAGCTAAGATAAGCTAGATGGGCACCTTGACCTCAAATTCTTAGAAGAGAGTTAGGTAGTTTTCCACAGGATTTCTCATCAAGGAGATCAAAATCTAGTGAAGCCTAAAAAACTGGCCTCGGCAAGAATACAGGATGGAGGAACCTCTGCACTGTGTTACCTTGTCATACTCTCCATTGGATCTATGGGCATGGGTCATGAGTCAAATCATTTACTGGTCTTTCCTAGGAGGAACACAGTTGGTCTTAAGGACTGGTAGCTTAACTTGTTTACTGTGTTCAGTGTTCTTGGTGATGCAGTTGAACATATAGGGCTCCACCATTAGCCTGGTCAGAATAATAATCAATGGGATTGCTAATGCTGACAGTAAAGTGGTCAACTCTGGGGACCAGGTAACAGAGACTTATACCAATTATCTGATCTATGTCTCCTTTTTTCCTTTCTTTGAGGTTTTCTCTAATCATCCCTGATTGGCTGAAATAGAAACCATGGGTCTCTCCTAAAACTAAACAAAGTCCTACTTGTTTCATCAAGAGAAGAGCTAAGCCTCCTTGGGTTTCCAGAATTGATTCTACTAAAGAGTCTACTTGTTTCTTTCATCTGGATATGGAGTCTTCTAATATTTCTAAGTCCTTGTGGCGGATGGAATAGAAATGGCCCCCATAGACTCATGTGTGTGAGTGTTTAACTCATAGAGAATGGCACCAATAGAAGGTGTGGCCTTGTTGGAGGATGTGTGTAACTGCAGAGGAAGGCATTATATCTTTTATGCTGAAGCTATTCCCAGGGTAGTTCACTGTCTCCTTCTGCTGCCTACAGACCAAGATGTAGAACTTCTATTTTCTTCTCCAGCATCATGTCTGCTTGCATGCTGCATGTTTCCCCGCCATGATGATAATGACTAAACCTGTGAAATGTAAACCAGCCCCAATGAAATGTTTTACTTAAAAAGAGCTGTCATAGTCACAGTGTCTGTTCACAGCAATAGAAGTCCTAACTAATACCTGGTTCACTTGCTGACTTAATTCTCTAAAGTTTGATCACTGACCATAAGGACCAAAGTACCTTTGGCTGTTGCTGGAGCGATCTTGGCTCCAACAAGAAGTGGAATAGTGAGAGGTGGATTTCACTTCTTGAGCCTTGAAGGCTGGGGTTCATCTTAAATTGTGCTCTCTCTTCTTCTCCATCATATAGTTACACCTGGGGCAGAATGTGTACTAGCACACATTGGAAGGACTTATTGTAATGCCTTGGTGGAGGCACAATTAGTTAAATCATTTGGGCATGCTCACAAAGCGGTCTCAGTGGCTGTAGGGAGCCGTCCCTGCATTACAATGTTACATTGTAATGGAGCCGTCTCCATTACAATGATGGCGCCTGCAGGCACTGAATGTAAACAAGATTATTGCGCAGGCACTGGGTAATTTTCCATTCCTTGATCTCTGCCTATTCCGTGGCGTCATATGGCCTGAGGAGCTGCAGCCAATCATAGGGTGACACGTCCCAGGTGGCAGCTGCCAGCCTTTATTAGGGGACGGGATTCTTGGCTCGGGGTCTCCGCTTTTGTAAGCTTATGCTCTCTCTCTCTCAAGACGCATAAAGCTTTACTGCAGAAGGATCCGAGTGTCCTGTGTTGTTCTTGCTGGCGAGGCGATAGCTCGGGACATCTGGTGCCGAAACCCGGGAACTTGTTAACATCGCCGGCACTGCGGAGACCCCTCTAACGGGGCGGATTCAGAACTGCAGGGTGGTAAGTTCGGAGAGGTATGCTTTATTCTGACACCTTCTTTTTTGACTTTGCTTTTAATTTGTCACCACTATGGGATGGAAAAGCCTTAATTCTAGTCTTTATTCTTCTTTTGTTCACATTGGTCTTATATTATGCCCACCGTGGCTGGTGTTCCAGTTCGAGACCAAGCTTACCCCAGGTAGCCTCCAGCATAATGGGCTCTTCAAAACAGAGAGACCTAATTAAAAACTGTCTAGAGATTGAGGCTTGCCGTCCCATGGTAGCAGAGAGTCAAAAAACGCTTAAAGAGGTACAGGATAATATATCAGAAACCGAACGAGATGAGAGATTAGGAGCTCAAAAAAGGAAGGACATGTCTAAGGAAAAAGGCCCTCCCCAGGATACAAAAAAAGGGGGAGAGAAAATAGGGAATAACCGGTCACACCCCGGTAAATTTAAGAGAAATAAAGACTCAAAACCTAGCCTCTGCCCTACAATGAAACTAGAGGCCTTGGAGCTGAGCAGCTCAGACTCTGAGATTTTAGACTCTAGCGAGGAAACAGAGCTAGAGCAAGACGGATACCACCCTGATAGAAAAGTGAAAGCAAATATGAGGCCATCGCCTGTTAATCCAGCGGGTGTACCTCCATCAGCACCCCCATTATTTGGTACTGACTCCTTTTTACCATTAAAGGAGCGGAGGAAACTACAGATGGCTTTCCCAGTCTTTGACAGGGGAAAACCAAACAAAAAGAGGGAATGGGAGCATCCTTACCCTCGGTGCCAAGAGTTGCAATATCCATGGCACTCTTTACCCTTAATTTTCTAAACATTGACGCTCAGGGCCATACTGCGGCCAAGCGCCACACCTCAGAACCTAAAAGGCCAAAGGAAATGGTAAAATGGAAAGATATCTTAACTGGTCTTTGGAGAGGCCCGGATCCTATTCTCATAAGATCCAGGGGAGCTATATGTGTTTTTCCACAGGATGAAGAGAATCCCCTGTGGATCCCGGAAAGACTCACCCGAAGAGCCCCTTCGGACCTTCAAAAGTCGGAACTCCACCCTCTCCCCGGGAGTTGAGAGCCACTATTATCCAGATTAACTCCTGTCCTTGACGGAGAGATTGTCATCATAGATCGCTTCAGCTGTCTCCTATTTTAAGGAATGTGTGGGGGTGGGATTGTTTGGTGCAGCCGTTTGCTGCGGATTGGTGTTGCTTCTCTGGCTGGTCTGTAGGCTCAGGGCTCAAACTAAGAGAGACAAGGTGGTTATCGCCCAAGCGCTTGTAGCTTTGGAACAAGGGGCTTCCACTGATATTTGGCTAACTATGCTTAAGCAATAGGCCGCCGGCCAGACAGCTCTTACACACCCGGAGCCTAGGCTCATTGCACAGGGTAGAGTGTCTGGTTTGAGCAGCCCATGAGGGATGTTGAGCAAGGCATCGCACAGAGAGTTGCCCAGTATGCAGGCTTCTCTGGGAGGCATGTTGTCCTGCATAAGGGTTGCCTGCCCTAGTCTCCCTTTCCCAGAAAAACGGCAGAGGACAGGTCGAGAGCGCTTCGGGTCAAGCTAACAGCCTGATGGCGACTCTTGTACACAGTCTTAATGTTTGATTGGGAAGGTACAACCTCTGCCTCTATCCCTCAACATATGGGTGACCTATTTGCTTGTAAAAATATAAAGCCTTATCATTAATTAATAAAAAAAGGGGGAGATGTAGGGAGCCGTCCCTGCATTCTCCATTACAATGATGGCGCCTGCAGGCACTGAATGTAAACAAGATTATTGCGCAGGCGCTGGGTAATTTTCCATTCCTTGATCTCTGCCTATTCCGTGGCGTCATATGGCCTGAGGAGCTGCAGCCAATCATAGGGTGACACGTCCCAGGCGGCAGCTGCCAGCCTTTATTAGGGGACGGGATTCTTGGCTCGGGGTCTCCGCTTTTGTAAGCTTATGCTCTCTCTCTCTCAAGACGCATAAAGCTTTACTGCAGAAGGATCCGAGTGTCCTGTGTCGTTCTTGCTGGCGAGGCGATAGCGCGGGACAAGTGGCCATGAAGTATTCCTGCTGATGATAACTGACATGGAGAGTGGAATAGCAAGCATCAGAGTAAAGTGAGCCTTCTAGGTTATAAGTCCTGGACACCAGGCATGTTCCAGCTCCCAGGAGGTCCCCCAGAAGTAATTTAGGCTTTTCCCAGTTTTAATTGGTTTTAGTTGCTGGTGTGCTGCTGGTGTGCTGTGCTGGTGAGGGGCAAGAGCAGCTCTCCCACCCTTATGACCTCAGGGCCAGCTCTCTCATTAATTGGTTTTAGTTGCTGGTGTGCTGATGGTGTGGCTGGTTCCTAATCGTATACAGTAATGGGGTCAAGGGTTCAGGCCCAGCCAGCAATCCTTACCAATTCCCACCTAGGAGTAGTTAAGCAAAGATTGAACCTTGTCAAGAGTAAAGAATACAGAAGGATTAGTGATTACATTTCTCCTCTGTTATCATGAAAAATACTTTCTAGTATCATGAAAACTAGTCAGTAGTGGTGAAGGCACCCACTCATCTTCTCCATATTCAGTAAGATTTGTATGTGTTGTCTTCAGCGATAGTGCCTTGCTGTCAGTTTGTGGACAACAGCCAATAGCCTTGGCAATAGCCTGATCTGTTTTTGGGGTTTGATTAGATGCAACCCATTCCAGGAAATGGAAGTTCCACACAGCGGTGAAAGGTATCTAGTTGGGACATTGTCTCCCCCATTATTTGGTGACTCCACTCAGATTTCTTCCATATGTGTTTATATTTTAAGAAGCTCCTACCATATTAGGTTTCCATGCAACCTCTCAAACTGTCCTTAGTGTTGGTTGTCATTCCCTATATTCCGTACCATGGACACCACGTGATAGAGAAGTAGTGGGGACCACTCTCCCAAGTTCACAACTTCAGAGCTGGCTCACCCACACCTCCACCACCAGAGTTGGCTCTACTGAGCTGCCCAGGCAAGGTGCATGGCCTGCTCTCCTGAGTGCTGTGCTGGTGAGGGGCAAGAGCAGCTCTCCCACCCTTATGACCTCAGGGCCAGCTCTCCCATCCACCTCAGGCATAGAGAGGTCAGGGAGGGCATCTCTTCCTATCCATCCACCATATGGCAGATGAGGGGCGGGGCCAGAGCTCCCATGCTGATGTTCTCCAGCTGGCTCAGCTATGCCCCTGTGGACAGGGTTAGCTCCAATGTGCTGACCAAAGAGGGTGCAGGGGCCACTTTCCCAAGGGTTGCAGATGTTTCTTGCCTGCTGGAGGTTGTGGGGGTGAAGGGGAGAGCATCTGTCCCTCACTCCCACCACCACACCGCAGATGAGGAAGGTGATACCAGCTATGTTCCTCTCATTCCTTTAGGGCTGGTTCACTTGGGCCCCTGTCTACAGGGCTAATTCTACTGAGCTGCCCAGGTGACGTGTAGGACCCTTTCTCCTGAGTGCTTCAGAAAGCGAGGGACAGGAGCAACTCTATACAGCCCTATCCTCTCTGCGATTGGTGGTATCAAGAACCAGGGACATCAAAATAGACCATGGCTGCATCAGAGTCATGAACCCAGATGTGCTTCCCAGCAGCAACCCAGTCCCAGACATCAACATGGCCCTAGGTGGCAATTAAGCCACCCACCTCATCCCACTCCTTACCTCTTCCATCTTTTCAGATATGCCCCTGTCTATAGGACATGAACCATTCTGTGTGTCTCTCTCTCCCATACCGCACTATGTATTTGCTCACCATAGTAGTGCCCATCTGCCTGGTGCCACAGGGTGCTGAGTGGGCAGGCCTGTGTTTCCATTTGCCCCAAGTCCATCGCCCTAAGCCTGTGGGTGGGTCTCCTAGTCCCACTCAGTCTGCCATGGAGCTGGGAAGGACCATGCTTCCTCAACACAAAGAGGTCCTAATAGTGCCCAGCTGCCTGGTGCCACTCCTGATTGGCATAGAGGTGTTTATGGAGTTCTTTCCTGGGCCTGGAAAACCAGAGCTGCATTTGGTTAAGTCCCGCCCTTCCCAGCTGCATGGTGAGGGGTGGAGCTGTTGCTCGGAATTTTATTCTTTATGCCTAAGGAATACTCTTCTGTTTGTATACAATATTTTCTTTCCATGTTCAGAAACATTAACATCCTGATAATAAGAATTTACTCCTGGGGGTGGGGGCTGGATAAAGAGTAAGCAGCTTGGGGCCAATAGCACAGCACTGCTTTGCTGTATAAATGTATGTGCTTTTTACTTAAAAATATAAGTTTTAGAAAGAAGAAAGGAAGGTGCCAAAATGTGAAGAACAGATGTGCTCTGACAGCATGCCTTGGCATTGTTAAACTGAAGGACACTGATCTTGCCATGGCCATTTCCTGAACTGATGTTAATTTAGGCCAGTTGAATTGAGAAAATAAAGGTACTATCTATTTATAATTCTTTCTAATAATTTGAAGACGACAGAGATGAAACTGGAGACCATCTTGGTCTAAAAGAGGGCTATGTTTAAAAAAAATCAAGATTTCACTCATAATCCTGTGGCTAGATTATTATGAACAACGATAATATTTCAGAAAAGTGTGAGCACCTGTGCAGTCTCTTTCCATGACACCCAACACTAGAATCCTGCTGTTCCCAATCCCAGCTGTACCTGTGAGAGTCATGTAAGGGAAGCTCTGTAGACCTATGTCTGTCAACAGGCAACTGTCTGGGGCAGAGAATGAGATTGACGGCATCTCAGTCCTCTGGAGAAAACACACCCTGATTGTCTATGATACTGCTTGGAAGGAGGTTGTGAATATGGGGCAATTACTTAATTGGCGAGAACAAATGACAAAGAGGCTTTTAGGCTTATCCTGAAGCCCAGGGCTTGGATGTATATAGCTGAGATGGCACAGAGGTCTTCAAGCTTAGAATTCGTGCTGTGTGGAGAACTTTCCTTCTTTGATTCTGTGGCTTTAAGCATTTTTTGTTTTCATCCACAGAAAAAGACATAAGGTGATATAAGCTGAAAAGCAGTCCAGCCTGGCCATTTCCCAAGATCTTGCCTAAACCAGTATAGTTCTGTGTAACGACAGTGTAGGTCAGTACTGCCTAATTCATGGAATGTCAGGATATCAGACTCAGATTCCTGTATCTTTTACAAGACTGGTTAGGAAAATAAAGTCAAAAATCACAAATTTGAAAGAATTCTCTTCAATTTCCACTAGACTCTTGTGAAATGACATAAGCACCATTCTACCCACTCTTGGGGTCTAGGCTCTGATGGTTGTGTCAGGGCTGCACAGAAGTATGCAGCAGTATCTTCAGGCCAGGCAGCTTTGATGGACAGGGAACTGCTCTGGGTGGAGGTGATAAGTAAGGGTCACTCTTAGTCTTCCACTCTGTTTCTCTTTCTCATTTGAGAGTATTAAGATTAGCATGGCAGGGCCTCTGCTTGAGTCCTGTCTGTACCACTGTAGGGTTGTTCCCGGATGTTTAATAATTGCAGTTCACAGTGACATTATCATCCTCCTGGATGTTCAAGGTCCAAGGATTCTCTGCTTCTAGTTGGCTGTTCACTCCTACGTAGAAGCACATGGCAGAGAACAGGAGTCAGTGGTTAAATTTTCAAACTGCATCTCCAAATTAACAAGAAGCCTTCATCTCACTTGTATGTGGACTATGAACTTTGCTATCACTGTTACCCTCACCAGAAAAATAAACTCACCTGTCAGTTGAAGCCATAGTGTCAACAAAGACACTCCCAGGAGTCTGTCCATTCCTCCCATTGAAGAACAAACAGGTCACCGGAGATGCAGCTCTGGGCCTGACCACATGTAGGTTGGTTTCTGAGCATCTGCCTTGAAAAGTCGCAGAAGGGGGTTCAAACACCTCCCTCCCCACCCCCTTCTTCTCTCCCCAACCATCTCACCTCCACCCTCCTCTCCCCCATCTCTCTGATTTCAGACTCTGAGAGTGAGGAAGGGGAGCCCTGACATCTGTTGGTGGCCCCATCATCTTGCTAAGAGAGCATGGCCTGCAAGGGTGAGGAGTGTGCACAGCTGAAACGACATTGCTTTCTGTTCTCTGCTCTCATTAAACTCTTGTTAGGTTTCTTCAGACGCATAGGGAAACAGAAAGTAGAAAAAGAGACAAGAGCCTGACCTCTACAGTGAAGGAAGACACTTTCTGTAGGAAAGGGGGGTCTGTATGGGGAAAGGATGCAGTGACTCTATAAAGAGGGGGGATGGTATTGTTTGCGTCCATAAGGGGCAGGAGCATTTCTGAAGTCTCTTTCCCTGGGTTTCCCAGGATGCAGCCAAGGGGTCCCAGGGCAGTTCCAGGTGCTAGGGCAACTGTCCACTATGCAGCGTCAGGATGATAGAGTGGCTCCCATTCTGCTTTCTTTTCTTTTCTGGTTATTTCTGTTACTTTCGTTCTTAATCCTTTGCTCATCCTAGGAGCTTATGATTTTACTGAGATAATGGTTTATTGTTGGATGATTTATCTATTATTTCCAGGGGTCTTGGATTATTCTGGCACCCTCACCTGTGTGCAATATTCCTTTGAAATCTCCTGTAATGCTAACTTGGATATCACAGATAGTTTTCACTACAATTGGGATAGATCTTTATGTCTTCAATTATCAAAGATTATTTTCTAGATACAGTAATCTTGGTTGATAGCTGGGTTTTTTTGTATTTTTGTTTTTTTCCTTTCAGGGTATGAAGCCTATCATTACAGTTTTTTGGCCTTTATTGTTTGTTGCCAATGTGAGGAACTCAGATCTTCTCTCTTGCTACCATGAGCTTATTTTTTTTTCTATAAACTCTGGATTTTGACAGTCAAAAGCATGACAGCATGAAGAAAGCTCCAATTGATCTATCCCTTCGTTTTACTTACCTGTGTCTCTGGATTAACATGACCTTCAGCAGCATTTTTTAAATTTTTTATTTTAATTAGAAAAAAGATTATTTTACATGTCAACCCCAGGTCCCTCTCCCTCCCCTTTCCCCCTGCCCCCCCAACTAACACCTTACGTATCCCATACCCTTTCTGCTCCCCAGGGAGGTTGAGACCTTCTGTATGGGGTCTTCAGAGTCTGTCATATCCTTTGGGATAGGACCTAGGTCCACTTCCTTGTGTCTAGGCTCAGGGAGTATGCCTCCATGTGGGATGGGCTACCAAAGTCCATTCCTATGTTAGGGATAAATACTGATCCACTATGAGGTGCTCAATAAACTTCAGAGGTCTCCTCACTGACACCCACATTCAGGGGGTCTGGATTAGTCCCATGCTGGTTTCCCAGCTATCAGTCTGGGGACCAAGAGCTCTCCCTTGTTCAGGTCAGCTGTTTCTGTGGGTTTCACCAGCCTGGTATGGACCACTTTGCTCATCAGTCCTCCTCCTCTGTAACTGGGTTTCAGTTCAGTTCAGTGTTTAGCTGTGGGTGTCTGCTTCTACTTCCAAAAGTTACTGGATGAAGGCTATAGGATTGGCATATAAGTCAGTCATCAATCTCATTATCAGGAGAGAACATTTAATGTAGCCTCTCCTCTGTTGCTTAGATTGTTAGTTGGTGTCATCTTTGTAGCTCTCCAGACATTTCCCTAGTGCCTGATTTCTCTTTAAACCTATAATGTCTTCCTCTATTATAGTATCTCATATCTTGCTCTCGTCCGATCTTCCCCCAACTCAAGTTCCCTGCCCCATCATGTCCCCCTCAACCCTCCTCTTTTCCCCTTCTCATTCTCCTAATTCCCTCTCCCCTCTCCCCATGCTCTCAATTTTCTCAGGAGATCTTGTCCCTTTACCCTTCTCCAGGGGACCATGTATGTCTCTCTTAGGGTACTCCTTGTTTACTAGCTTCTCTGGCATTGTGGATTGTAGGCTGGTAATCCTTTACTCTATGTCTAAAACCCACATATAAGTCAGTACATACCATATTTGTCATTTTGTGACTGAATTACCTTGTTCAGAATGGTTCTAGTTCTAGTTCCATCCATTTGCCTGTGAATTTCAAGATTCCATTGTTTTTTTTTTTTTTTCTGGCGAATAGTACCCCATTGTGTAAATGTACATTTTCTCTATCCATTCTTCAGTTGAGGGGCATCTAGGATGTATCCAGGTTCTGGCTATTACAAATAGTGCTGCTATGAATATAGTTGAACAGATGTCCTTGTTTTATGAATGTGCTTCTTTTGAGTATATGCCTGAGAGTGGAATTGCTGTATCGTCTGGTAGACTGATTCCCATTTTCCTGAGGAGTGGACATGCTGATTTTTAAATTGGCTGTACAAGTTGGCACTCCCACCAGCAGTGGAGGAGTGTTCCTCTTTCTCCACATCCTCTCCGGCATAAACTGTCATTGGTGTTTTTGATTTTAGACATTCTGACAGGAATAAGATGGTATCTCAGAGTTGTTTTGATTTGCATTTCCCTGATGGCTAAGGATGTTGAACACTTTTTATGTGTTTTTCAGCCATTCTAGATTCCTTTCTTGAGAATTGTCTATTTAGTTCTGTACCCCACTTTTGAATTGGGTTATTTGGTGTTTTGGAGACTAGCTTCTTGAGTTCTTTATATATTTTGGAGATCAGCCCTCTGTCAGATGTGGGGTTGGTAAATATCTTTTTGCAGTCTGTGGGCTGCCGTTTTGTCTTGCTGACTGTCTCCTTTGCCTTACAGAAGCTTCTCAGTTTCAGGAGGTCCCATTTATCAATTGTTGATCTCAATGTCTGTGCTACTGGTGTAATGTTCAGAAAGCAGTCTGTTATACCAATTAATTTAAGGTTATTTCCCACTTTGTCTTCTAATAGGCTCAGTGTGGCTGGATTTATTAAAGTTGAAGTCTTTGCTCCATTTGGACTTAAGTTTGTGCATGGCAATACACATGGATCTATCCACAGTCTTCTACATGGCAGCATCCAGTTATGCCAGCACCATTTGTTGAAGATGCATTCTTTATTCTATCGTATAAATTTAGCTTCTTTGTCAAAAATCAGGTGTTTGTAGGTGTGTGGGTTAATATCAGGGTTTTCAACTCTATTCCATTGGTTTGTCTATTTTTGTGCCAATACCAAGCTGTTTTCAGGACTATAGATCTATAATAGAGCTTGAAGTCAGGGATGGTGATACCCCCAGAAGTTCCTTTATTGTACAGAATTGTTTTGGCTATCCTGGGTCTTTTGTTTTTCTGTATAAAGTCGAGAATTGTTCTTTCAAGGTCTGTGAAGAATTGTGCTGGGATTTTGATGGGGATTGCATTGAATCTGTAGACTGCCTTTGGCAAGATTGCCATTTTTACTATGTTGATCCTACCTATCCAAGAACATGGGAGATCCTTCCATTTTCTGGTATATTCTTTAATTTCTCTCTTTAGAGTCTCAAAATTCTTATGGTACAGGTCTTTCACTTTTTTAGTTAGCTTACCCCAAGGTATTTTATGCTTTTTTTGGCAATTGTAAAGGGTGATGCTCCTTTGATCTCTTTCTCAGCCCATTTATCATCTGTGCATAGTAGGGCTACAGATTTTTTGAGTTAATCTTGTATCCTGCCACTTTGCTGAAGATGTTTATCAGCTGTGGGAGTTCCCTGGTACAGTTTTTCCAGTCACTTATGTAAACTATCATATCATCTGCAAATAGTGAAAGTTTGACTTCTTCCTTTCTGATTTGTATTACCTTGATCTCCATTTGTTGTCTTATTGCTCTAGCTAGAACTTTAAGGACAGCATTAAAGAGGTATGGAGAGAGTGGACAACCTTGTCTTGTAACTGATTTTAGAGAATTGCATTGTTTCTCTCCATTTAATTTGATGTTGGCTGTTGGTTTGCTATATATTGCTTTTATTATGTTAAGGTATGTTCCTGTTATCCCTGATCTCTCCAAGACCTTTATCATGAATGGGTGTTGAATTTTGTCAAAGGCTTTTTCAGCATCTAGTGAGACGATCATGTGGGCTTTTTGTTTTACTCAGCCTGTTTATATGGGTTGATTACATTGATGGATTTTCGTATGTTGAACCATCCTTGCATCCCTGGGATGATGCCTAATTAATCATGGTGGATGATTTCTCTGATGTGTTCTTGGATTCGATTTGCCAGTATTTTTGCATCTATGTTCATGAGGGATATTGGTCTGTAGTTCTCTTTCTAGGTTGTGTCTTTGTGTGGCCTGGGTATCAAGGTTATTGAAGCCTGGTAAAAAGAGTTTGCCTTGACCCTTCTTTCTCTATTGTGTGGAATACTTTGAGGAGAAATGGCATTAACTGTTCCTTGAATTTCCAGATAGAATTCTATATTGAAGCCATCTGGCCCTGGGCTTTTTTTGTTGTTGTTGTTGTTGGGAGACTTTTGATGACTGCTTCTATTTCATTTGTGGTAATAGGTCCATTTAAGTTGCTTATCTGTTCTTGACTTATTTTTGGTAAATGAAATCTATCCAGAAAATTGTCCATTTCCTTTAGATTTTCGAGTATTGAGGAATACAAATTTTGAAAGTATGACCTGATGGTTCTATAGATTTCCTCTGTGTTGTTATGTTCCCCTTTTCATTCCAGATTTTATTAATTTGCATGTTCACTCTTTGTTGTTTGGTAAGTTTGGATAGAGGTTCGTCTATCTTGTTGATTTTCTCAAAGAACCAACTATTCGTTATATTGATTTTTATATTGTTCTCCTAGTTTCCACTTTATTGATTTCAGCCCTCAATTTGATTATTTCCTGATGTCTACTTCTCCTACTTTGTGTTTTCAAGCTTTCAGTTGTGCTGTTAACTCTCTAGTATGACTATTCTCCTTTTTCTTCATGTGGGCACTTAGCGCTATAAAATTTCCTCTTAGCATTGCTTTCAAAGTGTCCCATAAGTTTGGGTATGTTGTGTCCACATTCTTATTGAATTCTAGAAAAATTTTAATTTCTTTTTTTATTTCTTCCTGGACCTAGGAATTGTGCAATTTGGCGTTATTTAATTTCCATGAGTTTGTAGGGTTTCTGCAATTGGTGTTGTTGTTGAATTCTAACTTTAAAGCATGGTGGTCTGATAAGATACAGGGGGTTATTTTAACTTTTTTGTACCTGTTCAAGTTTGCTATGTTGCCAAGTATGTGGTCGATTTTGAGAAGGTTCCATGTGGCCCTGAGAAGAAGGTATATTCTTTTGTATTTGGATGGAATGCTCTATACATGTCTGTTAAGCCCAATTGGGCCATACCTTCTGTTAGTTCCTTTTTTCCCTTTGTTAAGTTTCTGTCTGGTGTTCTTGTACACTGGTGAGAGTGGTATGTTGAAGTCTCCCACTATAAGTGTGTGAGGTTTCATGTGTGATTTGAGTTTTAGTAAAGTTTCTTTTATGAAAGTGAAAGCCTTTGTATTTGGGGCACAAATGTTCAGAATTGAGACTTCATCCTGAAGGAATTCTCCTGTGATATGTAGGAAGTGACCTCCTTCATCTCTTTTTTTTTATAATTTTTTATTAGTTCAAATTAGGAACAAGCTTGTTTCACATATCAATCCCCTCTCCCTCTCCCTCCCCTCACCCACACCTCTCTTCTCCTACCCCCTACCTACCCCCCCACCCCAACCACCTTCTACTCCCCAGGCAGGGTAGGGCCCTCAACGGTGGCTCTGCAAAGTCCACCACATCATCCTGGGCTGGGCCTAGGCCCTTCCCCATGTGCCCAGGCCAAGAGCATCCCTTCATGTGGGATGGGCTCTCAAAGTCCCTTCTTACACCAGGGAAAAATACTAATCCACTACCAGGGGTCCCCTAGAGTACAGAGGCCTCCTCATTGACATCCATGTTCAGGGGTCTGAATCAGTCCTGTACTGGCCTCCCAGACAGCATCTGGGGTCGATGTGTTCCCCCTCATTCAGGCCAGCTGTTTCTGTGGGTTTCACCAACTTGATCCCGACCCCTTTGATCTTCATTCCTCTCTCTCTGCAACTAAGTTCCAGAGTTCAGTTCAGTGTATATCTGTGGATGTCTGCCTCTGCTTCCATCAGCCACTGGATGAGGGCTCTAGGATGGCATAAAAAGTAGTCATCAATCTCATTTTAGGCCAAGGGCATTTAGGTTATCCTCTCCAACATTGCCTGGATTTTCAGTTCGTGTCATCCTTGTAGGTCTCTGGAAACCTCCCTAGTGCCAGATCTCTCCTCAGACCTATAATAGCTCCCTCTAATATGGTATCTCTCATCCTGCTCTCCTCTATTCTTCCCCCAACTCAATATTTCTACTCCTCAATTTCCTCCTCTCCTCTCCTCTTCTCATGCTCTCATTTGTAAGACCACTCTGGAAATCAGTATGGCGGTTGCTCAGAAAAATGGGAATCAGTCTCCCTCAAGAGCCAGCAATTCCTCTCTTGGGCATATACCCAAAAGAAGCACATTCATACAACAAGGACATATGTTCAACCATGTTCATAGCAGCATTGTTTGCAATAGCCAGAACCTGGAAGCAACCTAGGTGCCACTCAGCTGAAGAATGGATAGAGAAAATGTGGTACCTTTATACAATGGAGAAGGGTAAACTACTCAGCAGAAAAGAAAAAAAACAATGGAATCTTGAAATTCACAGGCAAATGGATGAAACTAGAAGAAACCATCCTGAGTAAGGTAACCCTGTCACAAAAAGCAAACATGGGATGTACTCACTCATATATGAATTTTAGACATAGAGCAAAAGATTACCACCCTACAATCCTCTTCACCAAAGAAACTAGAAAACATGAAGGGAAAAATGCATGGACCCCAGAGAATGGGAAGGGGCAGGAACTCCTGAGCTAATTGGGAGCATGAGGGTAGGGGAGAGGGAGCTGCCTTCATCTCTTTTGATTGATTTTTAGTTTAAAGTCCAATTTGCTGGACATTAGGATTGCTACCCCAGCTTATTTCTTGGGACCATTTGATTGGAAAATCTTTTCCCAACCCTTAATTCTTAGGTACTGTCTGTCTTTGAAGTTGAGGTATGTTTCTTGCATGCAGCAGAAGGGTGGATTCTGTCTTCTTATCCATTTTGCTAACCTGTGTATTTTTATAGGTGAGTTAAGACCATTAATATTGAGGGATATTAAAGACCATTGATTGTTCATTCTTGTTTGTTTTGGATTTGGTGGTGGTGTTGAAATTATCTGTAGGTTTCCACCCCTTTTTTTCTTTGAGCTGTTAGTAAAGTGTGATTATCTATTGCCTATGTTTTTCTGGTTTTAGCTAATTTCCTTGAGTTTCAGTTTTCCTTCAAGAACTTTCTGTAGGGCTGGATTGGTGGATATGTATTGTCTGAATCTGGTTTTGTCAAAATATCTTGTTTTCTCCATTTATATTGATTGAAAGCTTTGCTGGGTATAGCAGTCTGGGCTGGCATCTGTGGTCTCTTAATGTAGGCAGAATATCTATCCAGGACCTTCTGGCTTTCAGAGTTTCCATGGAAAAGTCAGGTGTAATTCTGATAGGTTTGCCTTTATAACTTACTTGAACTTTTTCCTTTGATGCTGTAATATTTTCTCTTTATTCTATATGTTGGGGTTTTTATTATTATGTGTTGAGGAGACCTTTTTTGGTCCAGTCTATTTAGTGTTCTGTAGGCTTCTTGTACTTTCATTGGCATGTCTTTCTATGATTTTGTTGAATATGTTTTCTGGGCCTTTAAGTTGGACTTCTTCACCTTCTTCTTATACCTATTATTCTTAGGTTTGGTCTTTTCTTGGTATCCCATATTTCCTGGATATTTTGTGTTAGGGATTTGTTGGACTTAAGATTTTCTTTGGTTGATGAGTGTATTTCTCCTAGTGTATCTGCAACTCCTGAGAATCTCCCGTCCATCTCTTGTATTCTGTTGTTTATGGTTGCATCTGTAGTTCCTGAATGTTTACCCAGCTTTTATATATCCAGCATTCCCTCAGATTGTGTTTTCTTTATTGTCTCTATTTCAGTTTTTAGGTCTTGAACTGTTTCCTTGAAAACTCTTTCCTTGAAAGATTTGTTGCTATCTTGTATTTTTTGGTTTGTTTTTTTCTGCCATTTCTTTAAGTGATTTTCTGATATCCCCTTTGAGGCCCTCTATCATTTTCCTGAAGATGTTTTTAAGGTCATTCTCTTCTACTTCATCTGCATTGTGATGTTCAGGTCTTGCTGGTGTAGGGTCTCTAGACTCAGGTGGTGTCATATTTTTTTCTGTTGTTGAATGTGCTTTTATATTGACTTCTTCCCATCCTTTCTTCCAGTGGTTGTAGCAAGAGTCTCTTCCTTTCTTGGTGGGTATGGGACCAAGGTTCCCTTCTGGTAGATGCAAACAGTTCCAATACTCTGTTGTCTGTCCTCTTCTCGTGGATGGAGGCAGGACTGATACTGGGGCTTTGGCTGTCTCTGGGTGTGTTGGATCCCGCCAAGTTCAGATCTGGTGATCAGTCTCCTGACTTCAGGTGTTCCCTGGAACACCTCATTTTTGACAAAGAAGCTAAAGTTATACAATGGAATAAAGAAAGTATCTTCAACAAATTGTGCTGGCATAACTGGATGCTGGCATGTAGAAGACTGCAACTAGATCTGTGTCTATCGCCATGCACAAAACTCAAGTCCAAATGGATCAAAGACCTGAACATAAACCCAGCCACACTGAACTTACTAGAATATAAAGTAGTAAAGACTCTTGAGCGAATTGGTACAAGAGACCACTTCCTGAACATTACACCAGTAGCCTAGACACTGAGATCAACAATTAAGAGATGGCACCTCCTGAAACTGAGAAACTTCTGTAGGGCAAAAGACACAGTCAGCAAGACAAAATGACAGTCCACGGATTGGGACCCTCAGGATCTTTAGAGCTACTGTGAAAATGGACCAGAGACTTTAAACCACAACCAAAGAAAGAACATGGGTGGAGCTATGCATAGAATGGAAAGGTAATTGATGGAGACTGATAACACCTCCTCCTAAGAATGGAGCCATGGAATCGGTGTGACAGTTCCTCAGGAAAATGGGAATCAGTTTTCCTAAGATCTAGCTATACCACTCTTGGGCACATACCAGAAGATTTCCATTCTACTATAGTGACACTCACTCAACCATGTTCATTGCTGCTCTATTCAAAATAGTCAGAAATTCGAAGCAACACAAAACAGATAAATAAAATGTGGTACAATGGAGTATTACTCATCCCTTTAAAAATGTACACCATGTGATTTTTAGGCATATGGATGGAACTGGAAAAAAATCAACTTGATTGGGGTATCCCAGACTCAGAAAAACATGTATGGTATTGTTCAGCTATTGTTTCAGCCAGTTCTCACACTTTGAACTCTGATCTTTCCTTTAGCCCATCACACATGTAGTTGTCTAATCTGGGAGTGTGGCTGCAGCTGACAAAATCAATGCAGTGAGAGCTATAACTAAAACAGTTTTTAACTAATAATTTTATCAAGACACTTTTGATGACTCCATTCTTGCATTTGCAGGTCTGTTTTGACAGTGTGTTCCAGATATGACATCAAAATATCTTGAAAGACTAAGGAAAAAGACTTTGTTACTAACTCTAAGGGAGATCTGTTAATGTATGAAAACATTTTCATGTATTAATGCATGATAAAATCAGAACCATTGAGTGAACTTGGGGAAAATCTTCAGTGAGCATCAGTGTGAACTATGCTGAGTGAGGGGACCTTTTCAGCACTGGAACTTAATAAGTAATAAATGGAGGTACTTATGGTGGCACAAGTCTGTAATCCCAGAACTCGGGATGGTGAACCAGGAAGATCATGAATTTTAGGCCAGCTTAGCCTCCAAAATAAAATCCTGTCTCAAAAATAAATTAATGAAAATAAATACAGAAGGCAACAAATGAGACAGTTAAATGAGCAAAGAGACAAACTACAAAGGAGAGAAAATCTTGTGAGGTATTCATCTGACAGAGGATTGAACCATTAAACAATAAATCAACCAAAAATGAGCCATGGAACTGAGCAGAGAGCTCTCAAAAGAAGAAATACAAATAGCCAATACAAAGTGAACCATTGAACATTCTTAATCATCAGTGAAATGGCAGTTAAACCAGTTTGATACTTCATCTCTCCCATTAAGAATACCTATCATCAAGTAATCAAATTATAGCAAATGCTGGTGAAGATGTTGGGAAATAGGAAATCTTCTTTCACCCTTGGGGGAGCACAAACTGATGTAACAGCTATGGAAATCAGTGTGAAGCATTCTCAGAAATCTAAAAGAGGAAGTGTTGTAGGGTCCAGCTATGTAATTCTTAGATACGTATCTGAGGGACACTGTATCCTGCCTCAAAAACAATTGTTCAACCATGCTTATTGATGCTCTATTCACAATTTCTAGGAAATGTAGCCAGCCTAGATCTTCACCAATAAAATAACGGATAATGAGATTTTTGTGGAGATTTTATATTATATATTTGAAACACTCAAATGATACATGGTGAACAGGTCTAAGGAAACTGTGAGAGGCTGCAGGGGAAAAAGTGCATTTTGTTCACTGGACTGTTCTTGGACAAGATTCCTTGCCTCCTATGTGAAACATTTGCATTCTATTTGTAAGACATCTTATGTCAGATCATAGCTATAGAACACAATTTTCAGTGTACACTGAATATGGATATGCCTTCTGTCTTGCTCTCAATGTTTCCTACATATAATCTATAGTATGTGCCAGGAAATTGTGTTTAAATTGGTCTGTCCTCAGAAAGTTCTAGGAAAGGGCTGCTATGTTCCTATTTAATATATGCTTATTGGCATTTATTTACACGTTTTTCTGAACTCCAACAGCCTTCTTTGGATCATTGCTTTCCTTGTTACATTTGTGTATAAAAGTACACTCAAACTTATGTAAGGTTGTCTATAGTATTAACCTGCAGTCTGCCCAATTCTTTCAGGTCCTCATAAACCAAGTCCAACAGACAAGATCTGCACAGATCATCTAGAAAGTCAACAATATATACACATATATGAATATTATTCATCAGTAAAGAAAAATAAAATGATAGAATTTGCATAAAAATGGATGAGTTGAAAATACTTTAGTGAGCTATCACAACGTCAGAGACAAAGACATGTAAATCTTAGCTTGTAATGTTTATCTGTATGTAATGAACTACGAGTGTGTGTAGATGTCAAGAAGCTAGACAGCTGCTAACAAGAAGGAAACACAGCATTAAGAAGGATGATTGGAAGGTAACAGAGTACATGACCTGGAAGTGTAAGGGGGAAATCTGAGAGAAAAGAGATTTCCTTAAGAATGGGGAATAGGGAGATGGCGGAGGGGATAAGCCTGGGAAAGGTCAACCAAAAATAAATATGTATGAAATTGCTCTAGAGAAATGAGCTACTTCATAAACAAACTTTTCAAAATTATAAAACAAATACTCTTTTTATTGAAAGATTTTTTTAAAAAGCAAGCAAGTCAGAATGCTGTAGGGGTGATGGTGGTCTTTATGACATGGCATGAGGAGATTCTCATAGCCATGTGAATGTAGTCCAGCTCACCAAGATTGGCACATAGAGAGTGTGTAAATTGTTGTACAACCATCATCCAAAGAGAACCAATAGTGTGCCTTTCCCTTTAGGACTGGTTATTTTCCAAATGCCAATTACTTCCCCAATCAATCAAACCCTCTCTATTCTTGCTCTTCATTCACGTTGCATTTAGAAAAGAAACAGAGTTTCCACAGCCTGTGGTCTGTGCACTATCTAAGCCCTTGCTGGGGCCCAGTGGGTTTGTGTGCAGGCTGCAGGTGCCTGGGGAGCGCTGTGTGCTCACTGCACACAGGTAGACAGCTGAGTCACTGGGCTGGGAGTCTCTGATGTGCAGGGAAAGATGCAGGCTGGCTCTATTGAGACGAGCTGTGAATCTGCCTTCTTCATTTTTACCGTCAGTGAAGATGGACGTCAGAGCCTTGGGGCTTTTCCCAGGATGCTGTCTGTACCACCAGAAAGACTGTGAAGCCCTATCGCTGAAAGTGCAGTTGAGAGAGGCCGTGTCTCCTTCTGGGACACTGAGAGATCCCGGGGTCTGCTGCACCTTCTGCTGGCTGCTCACCCCTGTGCAGAAAGACAAAGGTCAGACAAACAGGATTGGATGCTTATGGATGCAGACACCCCAGAATGGTTCTTCCATGGGCCTCCCACGTGCTTTTGTTTCTGCATGAGAACATTAGTGTTTCTACCCTCCCTCCTGATATATGTGAGGGCAACACCCTCGAAAATTGTAGTTATATGTTCCCATAGAAATGGTCAAACTCACCCCTCAGTTGAAGCCAGAGCACCACTATGGAAACACTTAAGGGATGCATGATTGTTTTCACCGAAGATTCACACTTCAAACATAACAAAAGGACTGGCATTAGGGAGTTCAGATTCTTCTGCTGTAAAATGGATAAAAAAGAAAAACGCCAAACTGTTCATCCAATTAGAAAGAAGGTCCTAGTTTTCACTACCACATCAAAAGCCCTTTGTCTCCCTCTAACCACCCCCACAGCACACACAGACACAAAGGATCATGGGAGAAATAGCCTCTGGGTCTCTAAGAAGATACTGCCACCATGTGGATTCACATTAGTTTCAAAGAAATAATTTAAGCAAGAGTCTTCTTATGTAAATATTAAAACTAGAAATAGTTTAGTCAGATGATAAGTTTTAGAATTTGTTCAAGTTTATGTATGAGTATGCTTATGCATACATTTCTCACCAAATGGCACAAAGAAAATACAGAGAGAAGAAAAGAAGAAGAAGACGAAGATGAGGGGGAGGAGGAGAAGGAGGAGGTGGAGGAGGAGGAGGAGGAGGAGGGAAGAGAGAATGTGCACAAAGTAGGTAGCTAGAGAGGTGGGATGTATCTGGGAGGAGTTGAGGATGAATATGAATAAAATTGTATGAAGTCCTCAAAGAATTAATAAGCAATTTAAAATTGTTTTTACCATAAACTCAAAATTAAATGAAAATATCATGTATTCTTTCTTAAGGCTCACGGATCGAAGAGATCTTAATATCTAAGGACACAGCCTAGGGGAGGCTTTGCAGATGACTGCCCGTCTAAAAGACAGAGGAAGATTTATTAGAAAGTCTCCAGATCTTCCTTGTCTATGTCTCCGGAGCATCCTCTAGTGATTTAGTCATTGCTTTACCAATGTAGGCGTGAGTACCTCTATCCTCCCCCCTCATTAGTGATCATGAAGAAATTTGCTCCTACTAATGAAACTCTAATATATTCACACACACATATATATTTATTCAATTATACTTATTCAAATATATAAAATCTGTATATAATCTAGGGAATATGGAATATTCTTATCCTTCAGCCTGTTTATGTCACAGAAACTGGAAAGCGAAAAGAAAAGTGTGGGTGACAGGGCATGGAGCAGAAACAAAAGAAGCAGCAAGGAGGGAACCAATATTCTCTCAATTAGAGAAAAACAGGCTTGGGGATGCCAGGCAGACTAAGTAGGCCCAGATCAGATTGGTCCCAGTGACAGTAAGGCCCTCAGACACCAATATGGTCTCAGGCAGCTGACGAGACCCTGGGTATCCACACAGCTCTCAGCGGTAACTGGAGCCATGGACACTAACTCAGACCCTGGATGTTGCAGGTCACAGATCAAGACACAGCTCTAGGCAGCAGCTTAGGCCCAGATGGCACTACGGCCCCATGTGGCAGTTCAGGCCATCCAAAAGATTCTTTCCTTTTTATTCTGCAGGTGGACATCTAGTTTTATTTTCAAGATGCTGTCCTCCGTCCGGTGTGTATTTCTGCCTTCTTCTTTGAAAATCAAGTGATTTATTTGCATGCACTTAGGTCTGAGTCTTCTGGTCTGTCTACTCTGTTGATTTATATGTTTGTCTTCATGACAGTGACACAGTTTTCACTAGTATGCTTCTGTAGTAGGACTTAATTTTAGATATGACAGTCCCTCCATCATTGTTCTCTTGGCTCAGAATTCTTTTGACTATTTTAGGTCTTTTGGATATCTATATTACATTTAAAATTGTATTATGTTCTAGGAAGAATATCATGATGATTTTTGATTGGGGTTATATTGAATCTGTAATTACTTTTGGTAGAATAATTATTTTTATTTTTATTTTTTTCATTTTTTCTTTTTTGGTTTTTTCGATACAGGGTTTCTCTGTGTAGCTTTGGAGCCTATCCTGGCACTCACTCTGGAGACCAGGCTGGCCTCGAACTCACAGAGATCCACCTGCCTCTGCCTCCCGAGTGCTGGGATTAAAGGCGTGCGCCACCAACCCGGCTCTTTTTTTTTTTTTTTGGTTTTTTTTTTTTTTGAGACAGGGTTTCTCTGTGTACCTTTGGAGCCTATCCATTATTTTTAGAAGAATAATTGCACAACCTATTAATGTGGGAGGTCTTTCCTAGTGTGTTCCTGGGTTACTTTCTCCACATTTTTCATTGTAGAGATCCTTCAGTTCCTTGTTCAGGTTTATTATTTATATTGCCCTCCCTTAATGATTTATTTTTAACATAGTTTTATTAGTTCTTTGAGAACTTCTTACATAATTCAATCATATTCATCTTCCCTCCCTCAACTTTTTCATGACCCACAACTCTTAGAGAAAACTGATTCTTCCTCACCAAGCTGGTGACAATGTCAATAACTTGGATAGGTGTGGGACTTCATGCCCATCTTGCCTCTCTTCCCTGGGATGAGGTCTGGCCTGGGGTTGCTCAGGTCTTGTGTGTACTGTCAGAACCTCTGTGAGTTCATGTGTGTGTGTTCCATATTGTGTTCTAAAGAAACTATTTCCTTTTAGTTATCTACTTCTCCTGGCTATTAGACTTTTTTCTTTTTCTTCCCCCTCTTCCACAGTAATCAGCAAGACCTGAGTGGGGGTAATACTCACACGTACATACATACGTACATATATCCAAATGGGTCTGAGCATTCTGCAGTCTGTTAATCTCTGTACTTAGCAAGTTGTTGGTCTCTGTGTTATTGCCCATCTACTGCAAAAACAAGTTTCTCTGATGGGGGATTGAAAGATTCATTAATTAATGGTAGTAGAATAAGCCATTTGTGTCTATGATCTTTCTAGACATAGTATCTTGGCACAAAAATGGTGCCAGGTATGGGATTCATCTCATTGAGCAGGACTTAAATAAGAAAGTGGTTCCTTACTACTAAGATGTTTGTGTTACTACTGTGTGCTGATATATTGTTTATGATCTAATAAATCTTGCTTAGAGCTCAGAACACAAAGCTGGCCACAGCCATGGAAACTGGATGGTGAAAGCATACACCTTTATTCTAGGACTCAGGAGACAAAGGCAAATGGATCTCTGTGAGTTCACCACCCAGGGCTACGTGAGATTGAAGCAGTCTAAAAGAGAAACAGAGCTCATGCCTTTAATCCCAGAACTAGAGAGTTATATATGAAAGGAGTAGGGTCTCAGATTCTGGAAATAAGTCTTCATCTACATTGAGGACAGGATTCCTCCCCCAGCCTTGGTAGAGGTAAGAGCTCTCTGTAGGCTTGGCTGCTTTGCTTTTCTGATCTACAGCTCGAACCCCAATGTCTGTCTCTGGGTTTTATTATTTGCACTATATTACTGAACAGTGGGCATGTCTTGCCAGGGCAGTCATTATTGTAGCTCCCAGGGTTGGGTTGGCAGTTGAATAAGATTAATGGTTTCTTTTCTACTCCAGCAGCATATGGTTTCATTTCTACTCCAGCACTATGAAAGCTGGCCAGTAGGGATGAAGTTTCCAGGTCAGTGCCATCTTATTTTGCCATGTTCTATGACTGAAGTTTGTGATGTGTTCAGCACTAGTTTTATTGTCAAGTTCTGGAAGGTAACCAAGAGCAATGGTTATTGTGTGTGATGTGTAGGGGACTTTGGGAACTCAATGAACAATAACTCCAAAAGGATAACCCATTCTTTGCACTGGGATTTTAATTTGTCAGCCTATGTTGTTTGTTAAAGGCATTATTACCCTCTTAAAGGGTAATTCATCTTAACTTTGTGTGAGTTTGTGTGTGTGTTTTCCTTTTATATTTTATTATTTTTTCCTTTTTAATTTAAAGTAAAAACAATCTTATTTTACATACCTATCCCAGTTCCCTCTCCCTCCCATCATCCCAAGTCCTCCACCAATCTCCCATCTCATCCCCTTTCCAGTCTCCATGGAGGGTGAGGCCTCTTATGAGGGACCTTCAAAGTCTGTCACATCATTTGGGGCTAAGGGTAGGCATTCCCCCATGTATCTAGGCTGATAGAGCATCCCTACATAGGGAATGGGATTCCAAAGTCCATGCACTAGGGGTAAATATTGGTTCCAATGCCAGAGGTACCATAGACTGTCCTGGTCTCCCAACTGAAACCCCATATTCATGGGACCTAGTTCAGTCCTATGCTGGTTCCTCAGCTGTCAGACTAGTGTCTGTGCACTCTCATTTGCCCAGGTTAGCTGTTTCCGTGGGTTTCCCCAGCATGGTATTAACCACTTTATTCATCACTCCTCCTTCTCTACAACTGGATTCCAGAAGTTCAGCTCAGTGTTTATCTATGGATCCTTGCTTCTGCTTCCATCAGCTACTGGGTGAAGTCTCTAGGATGGCATTTAAGGTAGACATCAATCTCCTTATAGAGGAAGGGCATTCAAGGTAGCCTCTCCACTACTGCTTAGATTCTTAGTTGGGGTCATCCTTGTGGATCCCTGGACATTTCCCTAGTGCCAGATTTCTCTTTAAACCTATAATGGCTCCCTTTATTCAAGTATCTCATTTCTTGTTCTCTTTCTCTATTTTTCCCTTGCCTCAATCTTCCTAATCCCTCATGTTCTCCTCTGCTCTTCCTCTTCCTCCTACCTCCCTCCCTACTCACCACCAAACCCCACCCCACCCCACGTGCTCCCAATTCACTCAGGAGATCTTGTCTCTTTCCTCTTCTCTGGGTATTGGTGTATATCTCTCTTAGGGTCCTCCTTACTTCCTAGCTTCTCTGGGGTTGTGAACTGTAGGTTGCTCTATGTCTAATATATACTTATGAGTAAGTATGTACCATGTTTTGCTTTTTGGGTCTGGGTAAGTTCATTTTAAATTTTTGTTAGGTGTGTATATAGGTATATTTTGGGGAATCTTCTACAGTAGTAGGTTTCCATGTAACTTTTCATTCTTTAGTGGTAATTCCCCTCACCCAGAAAACCCTCCTCCATCTTGCCTCCGCCCATTCTCCATTTAATCATTAATCCTTCCTGTTTCATAAATCTGTTTTTAACACTTTATACTGGTGCTTCTATCTCCCTTTCCTTGAAAGCAACCCCCCTAGCTCACCATGCCCCCTTAGTAATGCCCTGTCCCTTATGGGCATTCCAAACAAGACACACATATCTAATATTAAAAGTTAACATACACAGATGAGAGAAAATCTCTAGTGCTGTAAATGTCCCTCTTAGGGCTGCTTTAAATGTGTTCCAGAGGCTATGTTGGCATTCCTGGTCTCTCAGAACTTGAATAACATTGCTGTAATCTCTTCTGTCTTTGGAGCTTTCACTGAGGAGGCAGCTGTTAATGCCTTCCCTTTGTGGTCTGTGGCTTCTCTCCTGCAGCTTTCAATAAACTTTCATACTTTTATTTTGTGTTTCTTTTGAGTTTCTTTTCAGTGTATATTCAGTATATATTTTAGTATATATTCAGTATTCTCCATGCCTCTTATAGACAGATAGGCATTTCTTTCCTTAGTTTTGGGAATTTCCTCCCTATGATTCTTGTAAGATATATTTTAGACCTTTAAACTGGTAATCTTCCACGTATGTGTTCATATTTCATAGATTTGATCTTTAAAAAGTGTCCCAAAGTTCCCGAATATTTTGCTCAAAGGTTTAATAGTCATCATTTTCCTTAGTTGAATGATGTAATTCTTCTACCTTGTCTTTAACCCTTATATTCCACCTCCTTTGTGACCCACTAGGTTGTGGAGGCTTTCCACTAATCTTGTCAGTTAAAAAAGATCTTAATGACATGTTGCTATATCAATAAATTAGTACATTACACAGCCCTCATTTAGAGAAGTTTTACTGTAGATGGGAATTAACATAGAGACTTACAAGTAGTCAATATGCAGAGAATGAAAACTTTGAATGCTCAGTTCCAATAGGGCATCTATATACTCCCCCTTCTATTAAGACTTGGGGTTCTTCACAGAAACAGGAATGAAAGGGTTGAGAGAGCCAGAAGTAGTGGATGACTTCGATGAAACAGTGTTGTATGAACAAACTAGGCAGATGTGCATACAAACTCACAGAAGTTGAGAGAGCATGCATAAGCCCTGTGAAAGCTCAATACAGACAAAATTCTGATCTTCAGCTTGAACACCAATATCCATCTCTGGGTTGTTGTTTGTGCTGTGTCCTACGTGTGGGGTGCCTTTAGCAATAATGGCCTCAACCCTGAGAGGCAATCAAGGGAGACATCAGTAATCCATGTTGTTTGGAAGTCACTTAGACTAACTACTCTGATTAGCCATTCAAAATGTGGTTCTTCATACCTGGTACTGTTGTTTTTTGTTAGTCTATTGTTCTTGTGAGGAGCACTGTCAGCCCAAGTGGCTTACCTTCTTTTTACATAAGGATATATTTATATATAAAGGTATACATACCTTATTCTTTTACTGGGATTTATATATTATCATATTAAGATATATATTATCTTATTACTATATATTATTAAGATAACATGTATTACTTTAAGATATATGTATATATTACAAATTTATAATACATGTGCATATGTAAATATTATAATATGTATACAAATATAATTTTAGGTAATGCAGAATAATATAATTACTTGAGTCATTATCAAACAACCCTGGTAGTAAGCATTTCTACTTCCTTATTGAATTAAGTTTTTATAGACTGAATAGCCCACATTATTTCATTAAGCCATTTATTTATGTTTTCTTAGATCAATCAGGATGTGATTTCTGTTCACTATTAGCATTTGAGGGATGTTCTGTGGAATTCATTTTACCATTTTCATAGTTATTTTTTGATTCAGGTCCTCTATTTTCATCTAACTTTTTCTCACTGGAGACCATTAAAAAATGTTGGGTTTTTGGAGACAGGACATATTGTCTTGGGTTTTACTATTATTCCTTTTTTCCTATGGGACCTTCCATCTATAGTTAGGTTGTTGGTTGTGTCTTTGATGTGAGATTTTAGCTGAATCCTGACTTGAAGATGCAAGCTGATGGATTGGAGGTATTCAGAAGGGGCAGAGCCACACTGATACTGGGTCGATCTTACAGAGGCCAAAGGGCCTGAGACCTTGCAAACAGGGTGCCTGAGGGAAAGGTAATAAACTTCTATGGAGACTGGATCTCTTATACTGAGTCCAATCCAAATGGCTGGGGCCCTGGCAGAAAAGGTCCTATGGTGTGAACAGAAAGAACTGTTTGGAACTTTGAATTACTATTTAAAAAGTTAGCATCATCAACGGTGGTCTTCTAAGTCTTTTCATGAAGGTTAGAAAATTGATTTATTTATTTATGTACATTAATTACTACTTCTGTGGACACACATAAACAAGAAGCCTATGATATACTTCAACTGTAAGAACTTCTGTGATATTAGTGCTGCATACCCAGATGACTAATGAGTGTGGGAAGAACCTTACAGTCACAGCAAAGAAAGTGTGGGAAGATGGTTTTACCAGTCCATTGGCCACAATAGCAACCTTTAACTGTATGTTTTTAAAATAAAATCTCCTGAGTGAGATTTTAGGAGACAATTTCATAGCAACTTTCCTGGCCCTCTAGCTATTTCAAGCTTTCTGCACTCCCTTCCTTGCTGTTCCTTAGGCTTAAGTAAAGGAGTTATGTTGTAAATGTATCAGCTGGCCTGGGTACCTCACTTGTTCTCTGTAGCCAAACAAGACCTGAAGAAGTTCAACACCAGTAGACAGGCTAACATGGAGATGGGAAATCTCCTGAGACCCCACCCATAGGAAACAACTACAGCACTGAGAAGTACTGAGAGTGGGAAATAGTCCTCCACAGGATTGAACAGCCTAATTGGTTACCAAGACCAAATGACCAGCCCTGGAATTATATACCTATGAGTAACACTAAGCAGACTGAGCAGTGTGTGCACACACCACTACACAGACTGAGCAGTGTGTGAGTGTGTCTGTGTGTCTGTCTGTATATCTATCTGTCTGTGACTGTGTTTCTTTGTGTAGTTACATCAAATAAAAAGAGATCCATGACAGGGGTCTGGAGAAGGAAAAAGAAGGGGGAAGTGATGTAATTATACTTAAGTGGAAAAGAAAATAAGTAAATACAGTATAAAAGAAAAAATCATATCTTCTGTTAAATGTCTCCCAAGGTCATTACTTTAATTCCGTGGGACATTTCTAGCTCTCTTTGGTTTGAAGTTAAATTTGAAATGTGCTCGTCATTTCCTGACTTTAGAGTTATTTTATTTTCTCACATCTTTTAATTATACCTTCTTTTACTTTTTGAGGTTTCTCCATTAGGTTACTCGCATTAGGGTTTGATTCAGCCCTTCTGATTGTAGCTGATAAGGAGAGTTGAGTTATATGAAGGAAGGCTGGGACTCTGAGTAGATGTAATTAGTAGACAGATGACATTGAGCTCAGGAAAACTAGATCTGAATGTGGATGGAAATTCCTAGAGTGTGATAGTGTAACATGCAACCAATCAGAGAGCACACAGTAAGTCAGAGTTGTTCAGGTAGAAATAAGAAGAAAAATGAACAGAGAAGAGTCAAGTGACACTATTTGCTTTATTTGCCTCCTAACTCAGGTGTCCAATTGATATTTCTGAACTGATTACAGTGGACCATTCACAAGTATATATGCTAAGAATAAAGCTACTATGAATCGAATCAACACATTGACATCATAGAATTTTTATTCTAATTGGTACATAGACATTAAACACACTGACACACAAATGAACTGCATAGATTTATGAGTCTTTTGAGTCTCAGCATAAGAAAAATGACCATAGTGCTATAATGGAATAAGCAGAATAAAGGAGAGTGATGATAGACCAAGGTGGTATGATAGAGTAAGTGGGAGCTGTGGCAGTTTTAGGGAAGGACTGTGACAGAGATGGGTGGATAATATGTTAATGGAACAAAGGAGTTATGATATTTTAAAGTGAGGATTATAATATAGGTAGAAATGGGATACAACGTTAGAGTAGGAGGGGCTATGAGAGCATAACAGGATGACTCTGACAGAGTAACAGGAGGACTATGACAGAGTAACAGGAGGGATATATAGAGTAACAGGAGGACTGTGACAGAGGAAAGGTCATACAACTTTACATAGGAAGACCAGCAGAATCTGTGGTTTCCTCACAGAAGTGACACCTGAGCTGAGACTTGAAGATGGTAGAGTCTGGCTCATGAATTTTCTATGGAAAGTGTTTCCTGTTTAGACAGACTAAGACCCCATCTGGGAAGTTCAGGAAGCTGAACAGAAACCAGCATTGCTGCTATATAGAGCTGGGACCTTGTCCGGGACCAAAAATTACCAAGTATAAAGTTTCTCCGGGTACAAACCTCTGTTCCATTTTCCAGGAGCCTGAATCTCCCATTGTCTTTCAGATGGTAGCTAAATTGCCACTGGATGGCTTGGCCTCAGTGGAGAATGTCTCCTAGTTTGCATAACTACAGACCTAGGCCTTAGATATGCCTGCACCTGTCCTGAGGTTTTTTGTCTATGTGCCTAGGGACTGTTTAGGTGCCTCTTTAATTAAAAGAATTACTAGATATCAGCTATATACATGACAGCAGATGCCTTCTGCGGTCACCCCCACTGTTGGAAAGCTATTTAGGAGGATGCTAGAATAAACTGATGAGAGACCCTTGAGGTGAGGAGTCTCCCGATCTGCCCTCCCCCCCCCAAGAACTCAATTGATGCAATGAGCAAGAGGCTTTAATGAACGGGAAGCGTTTTGTACCAACTGGCCCTCTCAGCATGCAGGCTAGAGAGCAGCAGCTTTCCCCAGGCACAGGCGTTTTTAAAGGCAAAAACCACAAGCTTTAGGGGCGGGGGGGGGGTGGCGACTCTCCAGGCTCATCCATTGGGCAAATCGAGCAGACCTCAGAATGTTCGAATAAATCTTACCTAACACAGCAGGTCTTTGTTTTTCAAGGACTTACTTAACACTCTTTGACTCCTAGTCAGTTAGTTCTCTTAATGGCCTCCTCTGGGGAGTGCAGCCATCTGGAAATTCTTGGAGCTCTAGCTATATTATGGCCTTGTAGGGGAGATTCCAGGAACCGAGTCATCGGGCTTTGGTCAGCAAGTCTCTGGGTCAGGAGCAACTCTTCCTGCAGGTGAGTAGGTGGCAGAGCCACTTCTGTTTTCTTGCTCATTTCACTGAGAGACTCCAGTTTCTAGGATGGACTGAGAGCCCTCCTGAAATGGCAAGATGCCTGTTGGGTAGCTAGGAGTTTCCCGGTCCAGCACTCCTGACTCAGGGATGGACCTGGGGCCATTTGGCTGGTCTGGATCTCAGCCCCAGATGCATCAGTCCAGAATAGACAGCCTCTGTAGCATGGGACTGATACAAGCTGGCCCAGCAGGACCTTTCCCCACAAAAAGCTCATGTTGTCAGTTCAGGTCTGCACAAATCCTGTGGAACATTATGTATCACAGCCTGAACTCAGCATTGCACTCTAGAAGGAACAGAAAGCCGTATGAACATTTTGGGAGAGTGTAGACAGCATCTGGTCTATGCTGCATGTATTTTATGGGGGAGGGCATTAAGTCGTGGCTCTTTACAAAGCCAGCTGCCCTGTAACTGCTCCAAGGCCTCAAAAATTCCACCCTTGCTCCTCAGACTCTTGTTTGAGCACCAGCCTGACCTTACTAACAGTAAAAATTTCTCCCTGCACAGTTGAAGTTCTTTTCCTCTCTGTGCTTGTCTAGCAGGCCTGGCTCGGTCCTCTTTTCTTCTCTATGGGAATCCTGGTGCTGGGGACACTGGGCTCTCCTGTCACCTCTCCCTCCATACTTTCAGAAAACATTATGCAGAAGCCCCCTTTCTGGGCATGTTCTGTTCCCTGTAAACATAAAATACAGCTAACTCTATCAGAGAGCTGTGGAAGAAAATGTGGAGGACAAACTTCATTTCCTACAAGCAAATGATTTCCTTAGTCACATGGCTTTATTGGGGGAATCTCAGGCTCCCCATGAGGCATGTTTGCATCAAATTCTACTTTACCCCCACTCAAGAGTTGAAGATGGAAGACTCTACTTATTGTTCTTCTTCTGTGGCTATTTATTTGTATGATTTTTGTGCCAACCAGAGAAACGAGTGGCACACTGTACAGAGGAACAAAAGCAACCCCAAAGGACCAAAGCTCCTGGTAGGAGCTCAGCAGCCAGGCCCCTGGTGCTGAGTTTGTGTTCAGCTCCCCCTGTGGTTTCTGCCACTGTGTCACCCACAACACAGTAGTACACAGCTGAGTCTGACTCTTGGACCGAGGCTTTCTGCAAGTGGAAGGAAGTGGATTCTCTATCATATGTAGCTTCAAAACCTCTGCTGCTTCCTTTCTCGTTGGCCTTCGAGGCTCTGAAGAGGAGCTGTGGACCTTCTCCGGGATACTGCACGTACCAGAGCAGGGCTGGGTATCCTGAAGCTGAATAGTTGCAGTGAATAGTAAGAAAGTCCTCTTCTGAGAGGGTCACTTTACCTCCTGTCTGTGTCACTGAGTCTGCGTGGGTCCTTGCTTCAGGAAAACAAAAACAAAACAGATATGTATGTCACCTTAAAGACAAAGCTCTTGGATGAATTTAAGGCTCATTTTTTTTTTTTTGATGTAACAGTGTGAAAACTTTAAATCACTTTACCTACCGAGTATGAGGAGTATCACAGTCATGACGCCTGGGGAAGAGTCCATCTTTAGTGGCTTCTAGACAATGTTCTAGATGCTTACCAAGTCGACAGAAGAAACAATGAGTCATAAACTTAAATTGAAGCAGGAAATACTGTAGTGTTAGGACGCTGCGCCACCTGGTGGCCAGAGATTAAACAGTTAACTGACAATATTTGATACAAGACATGGAAATAATGAACTTTTGGACTGGGTTGAGAATCACTGCTACTTCAGTGGTCGTATTTTCTCTTTTCTAAGTGAATGTCAATTTTAAGGAATTTTTATTAAAGTTTTTGGAGGAGTAGTTACACTGCATAAAAAATCTCATATATTTCAGAATTCCAAGACAAGTGAAGAAACACATGTATCGAACTATATGGAATGAACTGAACTTTTGAAAAAGGCTACCCTTAGCCCTTAAAACATTTCCTCCTAACACAAACTGACTTGCAACACAACGACTTCACTTTCTGCCTTTGCCCACACTGGGCTTCTCTCAGCATTTGGGTTAACCTCCACCTGTTTAAAACATGAATCTCCTTCTTCAAATCTACTAAGAAAATACCAGGATTAAATGTAACAATGCTACATGCCCTTTCATTTCTTGTTATCATGTTCATAGCTGCACTCATATAATTGTTTAGATGTAATTTTCGTAATAGTTTTAATTGTCTTGTGGGCCTTTTTTTTTTTTTTTTTTTTTTTTTTTTGTCCCAAGACAGAACTAAATAGCTAAATCTCCGGTCACTTTGTTTTGCATCTTTTAATTTTTTTTCTTCTACAAGAAAACCAACACCATGAGATATACCAGTGGGCCATGAAAATTACAATCAGTCTGTTTTAATAGAGAAACACATGTAAGAAGGGAGCCACGTTTCTCTTTCATGGTCGTCAGATGTGGGGAAATGGACTTCTCTGGAGCAGGGCGCACAGCACACTGGGTGAAATGGGAAACACAAGTTGCAGCTTGGGCTACCATGCTGATCTTTCTAGTTCAGATGTTATTGTATTTTTTAATTACTATTTTTTCTTTTTTAAATTTAAATTAGAAACAAGCTTGTTTTACATGTCAGTCCCAGCTCCCTCTCCCTCCCCTCCTCCCCGCGCGCATTACCAATCCTCTATCCCATCCCATTTCTCCTCCCCAGAGATGATGAGGCCTTCCATGGGAGGTCATAAAAATCTGTCATATCACTAGGAGCAGGGCCAAGGCCCTCCCCCCTGTGTCTAGGCTGAGAGAGTATCCCTCTATGTGGAATGGGCTCCCAAAGTCCATCCGTATAGTATGAAAAAATACCAATCCACTACTAGAGGCCCCATAGATTGCTCAGTCTTCCTAACTGATACCCAATTTCAGGGTTCTGGGTAAGACTTATGCTGTTTTCCCAGCTATCACTCTGGGGCCCTTGAGCTTCCCCTTGTTTAGGTCAGCTGTTTCTGTGTATTTCTCCAGCCTGGTCTTGACTTTTTTGCTATGAACATAGTTAAACATATGACCTTGTTGTATTAATGTGCATCTTTTGGGTATATGCCTAAGAGTGGAATTGCTGGATCTTGTGATAGACTGATTTCCGTTTTCTTGAGGATCTGCCATACTGACTTCCAAGGTGACTGTACAAGTTTGCACTCCCACCAGTAGTGGAGGGATGTTCCCCTTTCTCCACATCCTCTCCAGCATAAACTGTCACTGGTATTTTTGATATTAGCCATTTTGACAGGATTAAGATGGTATCTCAGAGTTGATTTGATTTGCATTTCCCTGGTGGCTAAGGATATTGAGCACTTTCTTATGTGTCTTTCAGCCATTTTACATTCCTCTATTGAGAATTCTTTATTGAGATCTGTACCCCACTTTTTAATTGGATTATTTGGTGTTTTGGTGACTAGCTTCTTGAGTTCTTTGTATATTTTGGAAATCAGCCTTCTGTTAGATGTGAGGTTGGTGAAGATCTTTTCCCAGTCTGCGGGATGCCTTTTTGTCTTTCAGACTGTGTCCTTTGCCTTACAGAAGTTTCTCATTTTCAGGAGGTCCCATTTATTAATTGTCAGACCCAGTATCTGTGCTACTGGTATTATGTTCAGGAAGCAGTCTCCTGTACCAATTCATTCAAGGGTACTTCCCACTTTCTCTTCAAAGACATTCAGTGTGGCTGGATTTATGTTGAGGTCTTTGATACATTTGGACTTAAGTTTTGTGCATGGTGATAGATACAGATCTAGCTGCAGTCTTCTACATGCCAGCATCCTGTTATGCCAGCAAAATTTGTTGAAAATGCTTTCTCTGTTATGTAGTTTTAGCTTCTTTGTACAAGATCAGGTGTTCATAGGTATATGGGTTAATATCAGGGTTCTCAATTCGATTCCATTGGTCTACTTGTCTATTTTTGTGCCAATGCCAAGCTGTTTTCAGGACTATATCTCTATAACAGAGGTTGAAGTCAGGGATGGTGATGAGTCTGGAAATTCCTTTATTGTACAGGATTGTTTTGGCTTTCCTGGGTCTTTTGTTTTTCTACATAGAGTATTCTTTCAAGGTCTGTGAAGAATTGTGCTGGGATTTTGATAAGGATTGTATTAAATCTGTAGATTACTTTTGGCAAGATAACCATTTTTTAGCGTTGATCTTACCTATCCAAGAGCATGGAGGATCTTTCCATTTGCTGGTATCTTCTTTAATTTCTTTCTTTAAAAACACAAAGTTCTTGCTACACAGATCATTCACTCGTTTGGTTAGCATTACCCCAAGTTATTTTATGTTGTTTGTGGCTATTGTAAAGGGTGATGTTTCTCTGATTTCTTTCTCAGCCCATTTATCGTCTTATATAGTAGGGCTACTGACTTTTTTTAGTTAATCTTCTATCCTGCCACTTTGCTGAAGGTGTTTATCAGCTGTAGAGTTTCTCAGATCACTTATGTAAACTATCATATCATCTGCAAATAATAAAAGTTTGAGTTCTTCCTTTCCAATTTGTATCCCCTTGATCTCCTTTTTTTTTTTTTGTCTTGTTGCTCCATTTAGAACTTCAAGTACAATATTGAAGAGATATATAGAGAGTGTACAGCCTTATATAGTTCCTGATTTTAGAAGCAACAGTTTGGGTTTTTCTCTATTTAGTTTGACCTTGGCCATTGGTTTACTGTATATTGATTTTATTGTGTTTAGGTATGTTCCAGTTATCCTTGATCACTCCAGGATCTTTATCATGAAGGGGTGTTGGATTTTGTCAAAGAATTTTTCAGCATCTAGTCAGATGACCATGTGGTTTTTCTTTTTCAGTTTGTTTATATGGTGGATTACATTGATAGATTTTCATATGTTGAACCATTCCTGCATCCCTTTGATGATCATAATTGTTACGATAAATCTATCTGCCAAAAGCTGTTGCGCCCCACTGCCATGTGTGCGCTCTGTGCCAGCCACCTGCCCGAGTTAGGCCCAAATAAATACACAGAAACTTGTATTAGGTTTAAAGCTGCTTGGCCAGTGACTAGGATTCCTCATCTGTTAGCTCAGTCTTAACTATCATAAATCTATATATGTTATAAGACTTATCTTATTAGACGCCTTATTGGCGTCCCTCCTTGTCAGTGGATCACATCCTGTCGCTGGAGGAGGAAGGGGATAAAGGGACCCTTCCTGTTTCTCCTTTGTTTAAATATGAGTCTCCTTGCTATGTCACTTCCTGCCTGGATCAGTACTTTTCTACTACATTTCCCAGAATCCTCTTTGAACTCCTAGTTCCGTCTAACTTGCTGTCTCATTGGCCAAACAGTATTTTATTTAGCAATCCATAAGATAAACATACACAGTATAATACATTCCCCATCACATAATGGATGATTTTTCTGATGTGTTCTTGGATTCAATTTGCCAGTATTTTATTGAGTATTTTTGCATCAAAGTTCATGAGGGATATTCATCTGTAGTTCTCTTTCTTAGTTGTGACTTTATGTGGCTTGGGTACCATAGTGACTGTAGCCTCCTAAAAAGAGTTTGGCAATGAACCTTCTGCTTCTATTGTGTGGAACAATTTGAGGATTATTGGTATTAGCTCTTCTTTGAATTTCTGGTAGACTTTTGCACTGAAACCATCTGGCCCTGTGCTTTTTTTGGTTGAGAAATTTTGATGAATGATTCTATTTCATTAGGGGTTATAGATCTGTTTAAATTACTTATTTGTTCTTGATTTAATTTTGGTAGGTGATATCTATGCAGAAAGTCGTCCATTTCCTTTAGATTTTTGAATTTTGTGGAGTACAGGTTTTCAAAGTATGATCTGAATTTCTCTGGATTTCCTCAGTGTCCGTTGTTATGTCCCTCTTTTCATTTCTGATTTTGTTAATTTGCATGTTCTCTCTCTCTCTCTCTCTCTCTCTCTCTCTCTCTCTCTCTCTCTCTCTCTCTCTCTCTCTCTGGCTTTTGGTTAGTCTGGATAAAGGTTTGTCTATCTTGTTGATTTTCTTGTAGAACCAACCCTTTGTTACATTGATTCTTTGTATTGTTTTCTTTGTTTCCACCTTATTGATTTCAGCCTCAGTATGATTATTTCCTGCCATCTACTCCTCCTGGCTGAGTTTGCTTCTTTTTGTTCTAGAGCATTTTGTGCTGTTAATTTTCTAGTGTGACTATTCTCCAGTTTCTTCAACTGGGCACTTAGTGCTATGAACTTTCCTTTTAGCACAGATTTCAAAGTGTCCTGTTAGTTTGGGTAGGCTGTGTCTTATTTTCATTGATCCTAGGAAGTATTTAATTTCTTTCTTTACCCAAGAATGGTGCAATTTTGCATTGTTTAACTTCCATGAGTTTGTAGGATTTCTGCTATTTGTATTTGTATTGAATTCTAACTTTAAATATGATGGTCTGATAAGATATAGGGGGTTATTCCAATTTTTTTTTATCTGTTAAGGTTTGCTATGTTGCCGAGTATGTGGTTGATTTTACAGAAGGTTCCATATGGTGCTGAGAAGAACGTGTATATTCTTATGTGTTTGGATAGAATGTTCTATAGATGTCTGTTCAACCCAATTGGGTCATAACTTATGTTAGGTCTGTTGCTTCTTTGTTAAACTTCTGTCTGGTGGTCCTATCTAGTTGTGAGAGTGGGGTGTTGAAGTCTCCCACTATAAGTGTATGAGGTTTTATGGTGTGGTTTGAGTTTTAGTAATATTTCTTTTACAAATGTGGGTGCCTTAGTATTTGGGTCATAGATGTTCAGGATTGAGACTTCATCTTGATGGACTTTTCCTGTGATTAATATGAAATGACCTCCTTCATCTCTTTTGATTGATTTTAATTTGAAATCTAATTTGTTAGATATTAGGATAGCTATACCAGCCTGATTCTTGGGTCCACTTGATTGGAAAATCTTATCCCAAACATTTACTCTGCAGTAATGTCTGCCTTTGAAGTTGAGGTGTGTTTCTTGTATGCAGCAGAAGGATGGATTTTTTTCCTCAATTTTTTATTTGAATTAGAAACAAGATTGTTTTACATGTCAATCCCAGTTCCCTCTCCCTCCCCTCCTCTCCTGCCCCCCTCAACTAACACCCTACCTATCCCATACCCTTTCTGCTCCCCAGGGAGTATAAGGCCTTCCGTAGGGCATCTTCAGAGTCTGTCATATCCTTTAGGATAAGGCCTAGGCCCACCTCCATGTGTCTAGGCTCAGGGAGTATCCCTCTATGTGGGATGGACTCCCAAAGTCCATTCTTATGCTAGGGATAAGTACTGATCTACAAAGGGCTCCATAGACTTCCAAGGTCTTCTCACTGACACCCATGTTTATGGGATCTGGATCAGTCCCATGCTGGTTTTCCAGCTATCAGTCCAGGGATCAAGAGCTCTCCCTTGTTCAGGTCAGCTGTTTCTGTGGTTTCACCAGCCTGGTATGGACCACTTTGCTCATCACTCCTTCTCTGCAACTGGATTCAAGTTCAGTTCAGTGTTTAGCTGTGGGTGTCTGCTTCTACTTCCACCAGCTGCTAGATGAAGGCTATAGGATGGCATATAAGTTAGTCATCAATCTCATTATCAGGGGAGGGCATTTAAGGTAGCCTCTCCTCTGTTGCTTAGATTGTTAGTTGGTGTCATCTTTGTAGACCTCCAGACACTTCCCTAGTGCCTGATTTCTCTTTAAACCTATGATGTCTCCCTCTATTATGGTATCTCTTATCTTGTTCTCCTCTATTCTTCCCTCGACTCAACTATCCTGCTCCCTCATATCATCCTCACCCCTCCTCTTCTCTTCTCATTCTCCTAACTCCCTCTCCACTTCCCCCTTGCTCCCAATATGCTCAGGAGATTTTGTCCCTTTCCGCTTCTCAGGGAGACCATGTATCCCTTAAACTCCTCCTTGTTTCCTAGCTTCTCTGGTGGTGTGGATTGTAGGCTGGTAATGAAGGATGATGGATTTTGTCTTCGTATCCATTCTATTACCCTGTGTCTTTTTTATATGCAAGTTCAGACCATTAATATTGAAGGAAATTAAGGACTATTGCGTGTTAATTCTTGTTTGTTTTGGATTTCTTGGTGGTGGTATTGTGTGTTGATTTATCCCGCTTTTTCTTTTGGCCTTTGGTAAAGTGGGATTATCTATTACCTATGTTTTTGTGAGTGTAGTTAACTTCCTTAGATTGGAGTTTTCCTTGTATTACTTTCTTTGGGGCTGGATTAGAGGATATGCACTAATGGTTTTGTCATGGAATGTCTTGTTTTTACCATCTATAGTGATTGAAAGCTTTGCTGGGTACAGTAGTCTGAGCTGGCATCTGTGGGCTCTTAGTGTTTGTAGAATATCTATCCAGAACCTTCTGGCTTTCAGAATTTCCATGGAAAAATGAGGTGTAATTCTGATAGATTTCCCTTATTTGTTACTTGGCCTTTTTTTGTTGCTCTTAATATTATTTCTTTATTCTGTATGTTTGGTGTTTTGATTATTATGTGTCGAGGGGATGTTTCTGTGATCCACTCTATTTAGTGTTCTGTCAGCTTCTTGTACTTTCATTGGCATGTCTTTCTTCAGGTTGGGAAGTTTTTTCCATGATTTTGTTGAATATGTTTTCTGTACCTTTGAGCTGTATTTCTTCACTTTCTTCTATACCTATTATTCTTAGGTTTGGCCTTTTCATATGGTGTCCCATATTTCCTGGATATTTTGTGTTAGGAATTTGTTGGACTTAAGATTTTCATTGGTTGATGAATCTATTTCTCCTAGTATATCTTCAATACTTGAGTTTTTCTCTTCCATCTCCTTTATTTGTGTTGGTTATGCTTGCATCTGTAGTTCCTGATCTTTTACCAAGCTTTTCTATTTCCAACACTCCCTCAGTTTGTGTTTTCTTTATTGTCTCTATTTCAGTTTTCAGGTATTGAACTGTTTGAATTGTTTCTTTCATCTGGTTGTTTTTTTCTTGGCTTTCCTTGCTTTCTTTAAGAGATTTGTTGATTTCTTGCATTTTTTCGTTTTTTTTTTCTTCCATCTTTTTAAGAGATTTTCTCGTATTCTCTTTGAGAGTCTATCATTTTCATGAAGTTGTTTTTAAGGTCATTCTGTTCTGCTTCATCTGCCTTGGGATGTTCAGTTCTTGCTGGTGTAGAGTCCCTAGGCATATTATTATTTTCTATTGTTGAATGTGTTTTTACATTGTCATCTTCCCATCCTTTCTTCCAGTGGGTTCACGTGGGGTGTCTTCCTCTACTGGTGGGTATGGGTCCAAGGTTCTCTTCCGGTGGGTGCAAGCATGTCCAATACTCCCATGAATCTCATGACGGGTGCAGGCGGGTCTGATACACTCCGTCTCCTCTCCCCTGAGTGGAGGCAGGACTAGCACAGAGATGTCAGCAGACTCTGGATTTCTTGGACCTCTGGGGGCAAGTCGACCTGCCCACAATCCCCAGGCCAGGATATCCCAAAGAGGGCAAGCAGAAATCAGGCTTTAATTATTATTTTTAAGATTATTATTTAACCACAATATTTCTTCCTTCCCTTTTCTCCCTCCAAACTCTGCCATAGTACCCCTTTCCACTCTTCTTCAGATCCATGGCCTAATTTTTTTTACTATTTGGTATTGCATGTGCACAAGTATATTTGTATACATATGTATTCCTAAATACAACCTAATCGCTCCACATAATTTTATGTGTATGTATGTTTTCAGGGGTGACGATTTGGTGCTGAACAACCAATTGCTGTGTTCTTCTGTGGGTAAGACAACCTCTCTCATTCCCAGCTTTCCTTGGATGCCTACACTTCTCTGTGCCGGGTTCAGGCCCCATGAGCTGCTCTCTGTCCACTCGGCCATGTTCATTCATGTTATCCTTGGTCAGCTCATTTTTGAAGTTTATGTTGATGAGACTTTATGTGTATAACTTGCGATATCAGCAAGAGACACCGTCTTTTAGAAAACTCCTCAGTTGTCTAGCTTTTAAATCATTCTATCTTCTCTTCTACAATGTTTCCTGAGGCTATGGTGCAGTAGTGCTTTGTAGATGTACCCACTGGGACTGGGCTCCACAACTCTGCAGTTTGGTTGTGGTATCCTTTAGTGGTCACTATCTGTTGCAAAGAGAAGTTTCCCTGTGAGGGTAAAGACTACAGCTATATGTGGCATAAGGACAGTTATTTATAGCTTGTTGTTAGGGATTATGCTGGCTTCATAAAATAGAGGTTGCAGATTTTCCTCCAATAACCATGGCTTCACTCACACTTTATAGGTTAGCTAGGTTTCCAGCACCAGGCATGGCATCGCTATTGTGGAGTGGGTCTTCAGTCCAATTAGAGCTCTATCAGGTACCATTAAGGGTGTGTGCCATTACTGCACCTATAGGATTACTGTGCCTGCTGATTTTCGATGTGTTTCATAGGCATTATAGCTGGGTAGAACTCATGGTAACCTTCCTCCTTTGGAAACTTGTATGGCACTCTCTTGTACCAAGAAAGCTAGTTCTCTGGAAGGGACAGTCAAGTCCCTTAGTGGTTTCTGGGTCCTGTGTCTGAAATGACTGCTGACATCAGCAGTAGGAACTCACCACCTTTGCAGGGTAACCAAGGGCAACAGCAATAGGCTGTATGTTTTGGGAGACTCTTGGATATCCCTGGCCAGGAACTCAAAAGAGGGATTCTCATTTATGACATTGAGGTTTTTGTTAGGTGGTTCTTGGCTCTTGGAGGAAGCACCATCAGCCCAATGAGAAAAAATGTATTAAAATGATACATATCTATATATCTTTTGTATTGTAGGAGTTATTTTCTTGGTAAATAGTTAATAATATGGTTCCTTCTGGCATTTTCAGACATCCTTACACTTACTCTACCCACTTCCCTTGTATTTATTTCCCTCCCCCTTTTTAAAGGGCCTCTCTTTTCCCATTTCCCCAATCAGATTGCCTGAAACCCTGATAGTCCCCCTTACCCTCCCCTACATTCTTCTGTATTTAAATCCCTCTCCTCCCTCATGAGCCCCCATTTTCCCCATTTTCCTGATCAGATAACCTGTACCCTACTAATCTCCTTGCTATTGTTCCCAAATCCCCCTACCTTGTGGAAATGTTCCCATTTCACGTTCCCAGTTTCTGTAGTTATTATGAGCTGTGAATTGCCATCTGAAGATTGGAGACAGGAACCTCTAATAAGAGAGAGCATGTGATGTTAGTCTTCTGTGTCTGTTTTTATTTTTTATAAATTTTTATTTAATTTAGATACAATCTTTTTTATTTTTCCCAAGAGATTATTTTTAGTAGTTCAAAATAGAAAAAAATGCTGCTTCATATGTCAGTTCCTTCTCTTTCCCCCTCCCCTCCCCCATCCCCCTCTGCTCCCCAGGGAGGGTAAGTCCATGGGGGTTCCCAAAAGTTTTTCATATCACCTGGGCAGGGCCTAGGGTCTCCCCCACGTGTTCAGGCTGAGAGAGCATCCCTCAGTGTGGGATGGGCTTAAAAGTAGAGAGATAGACCAATGGAATATAATCGAAAACCCTGATATTAACCCACACACCTACGAATACCTGATTTTTGACAAAGAAGCTAAATTTATATAATACTAAAAAGAAAGTATCTTCAACAAATGGTGCTGGCACACCTGAATTCAAACATGCAGATGGTTGCAGATAGATGGATTCAGACATGCAGATAGATCCATATCTATCACCATGCACAAAACTTAAGTCAAAATGGATCAAAGACCTCAACATAAATCCAGCCACACTGAACCTCCTAGAAGAGAAAGTGGGAGATACCCTTGAACTAATTGGTACAGGAGACTGCTTCCTGAACATAACACCAGTAGCACAGACATTGAGATCTATTATTAATAAATGGGGTCTCCTGAAACTGAGAAACTTCTGTAAGGCAAAGGACACAGTCAGTAAGGCAAAACACCAGCCCACAGAATGGGAAAAGATCTTCACCAACCCCACATCTGACAGAGGGCTGATATCTAAAATATGTAATGAACTCAAGAAGCTAGCCACCAAAACAACAAACAATGCAATTAAAAAAGTGTTGCAGAACTAAATAGAGAATTCTCAACAGAGGAATCTGAAATGGCTGAAAGTCACTTAAAGTGCTCAAAATCCTTAGCCATCAGGGAAATGCAAATCAAAACAACTCTGAGACACCATCTTACTCCTGTCAGAATGGCTAAAATCAAAAACACCAATGACAGTCTATGCTGGAGAGGATGTGCTGGTGGGAGTGCAAACTTGTAAGACAACTTTGGAAATCTTTATGGCAGTTTCTCAGGAAAATGGGAATCAGTCTACCTCAAGATCCAGCAATTCCTTTCTTGGGCATATACCCAAAAGAAGCACATTCATACAACAAGGACGTATGTTCAACTGTGTTCATAGCAGCGTTGTTTGTAATAGCCAGAACCTGGAAGCAACCTAGATGTCCCTCAATTGAAGAATGGATAGAGAAAATGTGGTACATTTACACAATGGAGTACTCCTCAGCGGGAAAAAAAGCAATGGAATCTTGAAATTCACAGGCAAATGGATGGAACTAGAAGAAACCATCCCGAGTGAGGTAACTCAGTCACAAAAAAGACAAACATGGTATGTGCTTACTCATATATGGATTTTAGACATAGAACAAAGGATTAGCAGCCTACAATCCTCATCACCAAAGGAACTAGGAAACAAGAAGGACTCTAAGAGAAGAATGCATGGACCCAGGAGAAGGGGAATGGGTAGGATCTCCTTGTCTGGGTTATATCATTCAGTGTGATCTTTTCTAGTTCCATCTATGTACTTGCAGAGTTACTGATTTTCATTTTTCTTTCCAACTGAAGAGTATTCCTTAAGTGTATCTGTGCCACATGTTCATTATCCATTCAGCAGTTGTTGAACATTTAGATTGTTTTTACCTCCTACCTACTGTGAATAAAGCAACAATAAACATGATAGAGCAATTATCTGTGAAGGAAGATGTTCAGTCCTTTGGTCATATTCTGAGGTGTGATGTGGCTGGGTTATATAGGATATTAATTTTTAGCTTTATGATAATTATCCAAACTGATTTTAATGCTGGCTGCCCCAATTTGCAATCCCATCTATACTGAATGAGTCCAGCATTTGCTGTCAGTTGTCCCATGGATATTTGCCTTTCTGACTGGAGTAAGATGAAATCCCAAGTTGTTTTGATTTGCATTTCTCTAATTTGTAGGGATCATTAACATTTTTTTCTAGATATTTTAAATCATTCTTTTGCTTTTGTTTCTTTTGTGGACTCTATTCAGGTCCCAGGTACATATTTAAATGTGTCTTTTTAATTTGTTTTACTTTTTATTTTTTTAGTTATCTGTTTATTATGGATATTAATCCTGTCAGATATATATCTCACAAAGGTTCTTTACCAGTATGTGGGCTGCCTTTTCATCCTGTTCGTTGTTCCTTAATCGTGCAGACTTTCAGTTTCATAAATTCCCACTTTTCACTTGTGGGCCTTAGTTCTTGGACAAATGGAATCCTATCAGAAAATCCTCGCCCTACATCATGTAGGATATTGCCTATAATTTCTTCTAGCAATTTCCATGTTTTGGGTTTTACATTTAGGTCTTTGATATATTATGAGCTAGGTTTTGTGATAGGTGATAGATACAGCTCAATTTTCATTCTTCTATGTGTGGATATCCAGTTGTACCAGCACTGATCATTGTAGATGTCTTTTTTCCCTGTCTCCATTGAAAGTTTTTTGTCATCTTTATTAAATATTAAGTGGTTGAAGTTATATGTGTTCATGTGGGCCTTCAATTTTTCCACTGGTCTGCATATCTGTTGTTTTCCATTTTCAAGGCAGTTTTTCTGTGTAGCTTTGAAGGCTGTTCTGGAACTTGCTTTGTAGCCCAGGCTGGCTTCGAACTCACAGAGATCTGCCTGGCTGCCTCTGCCTCCCTCCCAAGTGCTGAAACTAAAAGTGTGTGCCACCACTGGCCAGCTGCATATCTGTTTTTATGAAGTGCCACGTTGCTTTAGCTACTATGGCTCTGTAATATACCTTAACTTCTGAAATTGTAATCTCTTCCATCATGTTCTTTTTGCTCATGCTTGTTTTCACTATCAAGTTCTTTTGTGATTTGATATAAATTTGAGGATGGTGTTTTTCAATTTCTGTGTAGAATATATATGGATTAGGATTGCACCGAATCTCTTAGTAGCTTTTAGTATAATAGTCACTGTCACAGTATTAATTCTACTAATCCATGAGCATGGGATGTCATTCCACTTTCTCGTGATTTTCTCTATCTTCTTTTCAGAGGTTTGGTTCCCTTGTAGAGTTCCTTCACTTCCTTGGTTATGTTTATTTATGGCTATTTTATTCTCTTTTATGTATCATGATTGTGTGTGCCCCCATGATCTACTTCTCTGTATGTCTGTTGATGGGATATAGAAATCTATTGATTTGTACCATTTGGTTTTGGATAGTGCCATCTTATTGAATGTTTTGCTCAGATCTAGACGTTTTCTGGTCAAATTTTGGCATCTCTAATGTATAGTAATTTATCATTTGCAAATATAGATAGTTTGACTTCTTCTTTTCCCATTTGTATCCCTCTAATTTCCTTCTGTTGACTTATTGCTCCAACTTGTACTTCAAGCACAATATTGGAAGGGAATGGGCATAGTGGATATCCCTCTCTCATTCCTGATGTCAAAGGGAATATTCAAGCTTTTTATCATTTACAATGATGTTGGCTGTGGGTTTCTCATGTTGTAATCTTTATTGTTTTGAGATATGCTCCTTCTAGCCCTACATTCATTAGGACTTTCATAATGAGGATATGTTGGATTTTGTCAAAGTTGTTGTGTGTGTCTATGAGCTGGTCATGTGATTCTTGTCTTTAAGCCCATTTGTGTATTTTATTACATTGATTGACTTCTGTATTTTAGCCAGCACTGCATTTCAGAGATAAAGCCAATGTGGTTATGGTATATAATATTTTCTTTTTAAATGTATGTCTGTATCCTGATACCAAGTATTTCATTAACTATTTTTGAGTCTATATTTAACAGGATGTTGTGTTGTACTTTGATTTTTTTTGTTGTTGTTGTATCTTTGCCTGGTTTGAGTATTAGAACAATAATGGCTCTAATGAAGTTTTGGTATCTGTTGTAATATTTCTCTGTTCTCTTTTGATGCTAATAAACTGGGTTATCTCTCTTTCTTTTGTTGAATTGTGCTAAAGATATGTCAGTCTGTTAATCTCAAAGAAACTGCTTTTAAACCCATTGAATCTTTGTATTGTTCACTTTGTTTCTACTTCATTGATTTTTGCTCTGGTTTCTATTATTCCTTGCCATCAACTGGTTGTGAATTTTCCTTGTTCTTGCCAATGTTTTGACTTGCATCATTAGCCATTTATTTTTGCTTTTTCTTAATTTTTTGTGTAGATACTCAGAGCTGTAAATTTCTCTCTTAGGCCTGCTTTCACTTTGTCTCAAAGAGTTTTCTTGTATTGTGTTTTTGTTTCCAATTAACTCAAGCAATTTTTTTATTTGTTTCTTAGTTTCCTCTTTGATGTCATCATCACTTAGTAATGAATTATTTAATGTACATCAGCTTGTGTATTTACTGGAGTGTTTTATTTTGTGTGGGGATTGGATTGAAACTTAACAGTTTATTTATTTATTTATTTTACTTAATTACAGTTTTTACTTATATATAAAAACAAAGATTATAAAATGTATGCATATTTTTAAGGTCATTTTCTTTTGCTTCTTCTGCATTGGGATGTCCAGGTCTTCCTGATGTAGTACCATTTGATTCTGGTGTTGCCATATTGTTCTTTATGTTGTTGAATGTATTCTTGTATTGATATTTACCCATCTCTTTTTCCAGTTGCAGCAGGCAGTGTCTTTGCCTCTCGATCCAATTCTCTCAGTCCTCTCTCTCAGCCCTCTTAGTGTAGTACATGTCTGTGTCCCAGGGGGGCCACTCTGATTCCTCTCTCTCAGTCCTCTCCCACTGACCTACTAGTGTGGCTCAGATGGGTCATGGAAGGGCCTGGGGTTTTGCCCTGGGACCTAGGGCCTAGAGGCAGTGTGGTCTAGATGGCAAGCTGGTCACTCACTTCTTAGTCCTCCCTGTGCAATAGATGTCTGCGTCTCAGGGGGCTGCTGAGTTTACAGGGGATTTGGGGTGGAGTGGTATTTATAGTTCTTTATAGGTTACAGGCTCCTGTGGGTAGCTGTTGGTGTAGCCTGCCTGCAGGAGTCCTTCCTGATGACCTGCTATTGTGACTGAGATGGGTGGAGGAAGGGCCAGGGGTTTTGCTCCAGGACCAAGGGCCTAGAGGCTGTGTTGTCCAGGTGGGAAGCTAGTCACTCATTTCTCAGACTTTAGACCCCAATAATTCTACTTGGGAACTCCTACAGCTGATAAACACCTTCAGTAATGTGGCAGAAAACAAGATTAACTCAAAAACATCAGTAGCCCTCCTATATACAAATGATAAATGAGCTGAGGAAGAAATCAGAGAAACATCACCCTATACAATAGCCACAAATATAAAATATCTTGGGTTAACACTAACCAAAGAAGTGAAAGACCTGAATGACAAGAAATTTAAGTCCCCAAAGAAAGAAATTGAAGAGGATATCAGAAAATGGAAAGATCTCCAATGCTCTTCGATAGGTAGGATCAACATAATAAAAATGGCAATCCTACCAAAAACAATCTACAGGTTCAATACAATACCCATCAAAATCCCAATACAGTTCCTCAGAGACCTTGAAAGTACAACACTTAAGTTCATATGGAAAAACAAAAACCCCAGAATAGGTAAAACAATCCTGTACAATAAAGGAACTTCTGGAGGCATCACCATCTCTGATCTCAAACTCTACTATAGAGCTATAGTAATAAAAATAGCTTCATATGGGCATAAAAAACAGACATGTAGATCAATGGAATTGAATCAAAGACTTTGATATCAATCCACATACCTAAAACAACTAATTTTCGACAAAAAAAGCCAAAATGACCTAATGGAAAAAGGAAAACCTCTTTAACAGATGGTGCTGACATAACTGGATGGCAACATGCAGAAAATTGCAAATATGTCCATATTTATTGCCGTGCACAAAACTCAAATCTAAGTAGGTCAAGAACCTCAGCATAAATCCGGCTACATTGAATCTTGTAGAAGAAAAGTGGGAAGCAGCCTGGAATGCATTGATACAGGAGACTACTTCCTAAATATAACACCAGCAGCACAGACACTGAGAGCAACAATCAATAAATGAGACCTCTTGAAACTCAAAAGCTTCTGCAAGGCAAAGGACACTGTCAATAAGACAAAACAACAGCCTACAGAATGGGAAAAGATTTTTGCTAACACCATATCTAACAGAGGACTGACCTCCAAAATTTATAAAGAGCTCAATGAACTAGACATAAAAATAGAAAATAATACAATTGAATAATGGAGTACATAGCTAAACAGAAAATTCCCACCAGAATAATCTCAAATGGCCAAAAGACATTTAAGGAAGTTCTCAACATCCTTAATCATCAGGGGAATGCAAATCAAAATGACTCTGAGATACCATCTTACATCTCAGAATGGCTAAGATAAAAAATACTGAGTACATTTTATATAGCAGAGGATGTGGAGTTAGGGGTGTTGTTCTTTTGTTTAAGTTACACAGGGCATGCTATGGAACACAAACCATAGAAAGCACATTAACCATAGAGTTTACTACAGGGCAGGAGAGAGAGGGGGGGGAGACTAAAAGGGGCAGGGGATTAGGTGTTGGCCAACTGGGAGCAGAGGGGGGGGAGAGACAGAAAGAGGGGGTAGGGTGAAGGGCACTAGCCACATCATCGCTACATCATTCATTATGGGGCTGAATAGGACTCAGTGAACATGCACAAGATTCCCCTTTTAAGCTGCTGAAGTAGGACCAGGATATCATCCCAGCACAGGAGCTAGCTTGTTGGAGCCCATTCCCCATGGTGGGATGCCAAGTTCTGTCTTAATGCATGGGAGAGGGGCCTGGTCCTGCCCCAATCTGTTGTGTCAGACTGTATAGACTCCTCATGGGAGCCCTCACCTATGAGGAGGAGTGGACTGGGGGTGGTCTGGGGAAGGTGGAGTGGGTGAGAGAAGGAGTGGGAAGGAGAACTGTGGTTGAAATGTAAAATGAAATAAAAAATTTAAAAATGGAAAAAAGAAAAGACTATGGTACAAAAAATTTTCAAAATCCTTTCTTCTGTAGTTTTGTCATACACAGCACATCCTTGACATCTTTAGTCACCGTGCAGTGCAGTGGCACACCAGGTCTCCTTACTCTTAGTCCCCACACCCATACATCTGTCTTCCTCATTTTCTCATCCTTCTGATCTCCCAGGACTCTGGTAATTGCAATTCTATTTTCAACTTCAGTGATATCAACATTGTATGCTCCATATGAAAGAGATCATGCAGTGTTGTCTTTCTGTTTAACCATGACTCTTCCTGCCAGCTGCCCGAGCCCCACTGCCACACTAGGGCCCCAAATAACACACAGAGATTTATATTAGTTACAATGCTGCTAGCCAATGACTAGGATTTCTTATATGCTAGCTCTGTCTTAAATAGCAACCATAACCATTAATCTATATATTTAAAAAGACTTATCTTACTGAGGATGTTGGCCTTAGTGTCCTATTTTCCCGGGATCACATGGCAACTCCTGTCTTTGCTACATTTCCCAGAATCCTCCTTGAATCCTAGCCCCACCTATCTTGCTTTCCTATTGGCCAACAGTGCTTTATTTATCTACCAATATGACAAACATACACAGAAGGACCTCCCCCACCATTTCTGTGATTGTCTTATTTCATATAAAATAACATCCGTGGTCTGTGCTGCTTCTGGAAACCATGTTGAAGTCCATGATCTGTGCTGTCACCAGCTTTATGGGCAAGGAAGCTTCTTTTGCAGAATAAGAGACATTCAAGGGTTCTGTGACAACCTCTTCCTTCCCCAAAGAAAAGTTCAGACAGGAAGCTATTGTAGGGAGTCTTTAAATTGTGATAAAGTTCTGAAAGGTAGCTCTTCAAAGGTGATGGCTTCCGGAGTGGGACAAAACTAAGTTATCTTTAAGGATCCGGCCCCTGAGAGTTTGACCATGGTCCAATGAGTATATGGGCAACATGAATTGGACTTGGTGTATTTTTTTTCTATTGGGGGGAGGAGGCACAAGTGCAGGAGGGTAGAATCAGAGGTGTGTGAATTGAGTGTTGTTAGGCTACATTGTATGGGAACAAAAGAAGTAAAAGAAGTATGCAAAATAGAATCCTACTCAGTTACAGAAAGAATGAAATTCTGTCATTTATTTATTTGTATGTATGTGTGTGTGTTCCTACATTGTGGTCAAATAATACAAGGAGTGATTTTACTATTTTTGACTTTGTAAAGTTTTTTTATGTCTCAGGATGTGGTCCATTTTAGAACATCTTCCATGTGCTGGCGAGTACTTGTGCATTCTTTGGCATTTGGATACAGTAGTGTGGAATATCCATTATGACCACTGCTATTATAGAATTTCAGTTAATTTTGATGTTTCTCCTTTGATATTTTGTCCTGGTGAACTGATTGCATGAGAAAATGAGTTATTGAAATCATCAACTATGAATAGATTGATATTAATTTCTGTTTTATATGTGACCTAAGTTTTTCTTTTGTAGTTTTCATTATACATCCTTTTCTATGTATACTTAGTGTTTTAACTATTACATGTCATGGGGCATTTCTCTTTTGGTCTTGTCTATTTCATGTTCTGAGTGTTCCAATATGAATCTTTAGATTTTTTTTTCCTATTTCTGTGAAGGCTGTTATGGGGTTTTCATTGGGATTGAACTGAATCTTTAGATCACTCTTAGGAGACTGGTCATTTTCACAATATTAATTCTATTAATTCATTAGCATGAGAGGATTTTCCTTTTCTAGTGTCTTTCTAAACTGTTGCTTCAGAGATTTGAATTTTCTCTTGTGGAAGTGTTTAACTTCCTTGACTAGGCTTATTCTTAGATGTTTTAGTGTTTGAAGCTATCGTGAGTGGGCATGTGTGGATGATCTTTCTCAGCATTTTTGTTGGTGCTGTATAGAGAGGCTCCTAATGGTTGTAAGTAGATTTGTTATCCTACCATGCAGGTAAACTCACTGATAATTTGAAGAAGATTTCTGGTAGAGTTTTGGGGATCTCTTACATGTAATATAACATCACCTGATAATAATTTGATTTATTCTTTCCTATTTGTATCCTTTGATATCCATCTCCTATCTTATTGTTCATGATGGCCACTCTCTGGACAAAGAACTAAAGACAATTAAGGGAGAGAGGGAGAATTATTCATTTCTGAGGATAATCCCCCTAATTGGCTATCAAATACCAAGAGGTCAGCCCAATTATATAAATACAGGCAACACTAATCAGACACAGTTGATTAAATTTATACATGTATGTAATAATAATAGTTAAAGAAAAATAGACTATGAATTTGAGAGGGACTGAGGAAAGGGATATAGAAGGTCCTGGAGGGAGGACAGAGAAAGGAGAATGATGAAATTGTATTTTAATTTTAAATACATTTTTAAAAAGAAAGGAGAAAACTCTCAACTGCTTTAAGTGACTTGCAGCTAGCTTCCTTATTTTGTGTTTTTAATATCTACACTATAGTTGGCACTTGACAACTAGCAACTGACAAATGCTTCTCTGGAAGGCCTGTGACACAGGATGTGGATGGGGCTCCAGGCCCTGTGGCAGGTTTGAGGACAGGCTGCAGGTGTCTGGGGAGCAGTGTGCACTTGCAGCACAGAAGTACATGGCAGAGTCCCCAGGCTGGGTGTCTGTGATGTGCAGGGAGAAGTGTTTGGCTTTCTTATCCTGTAAAACTATCAGTCTTTGGTCCTGCTTTCTTTCCATGGTTGATCGAATGTCAATAATGAGCTTAGGATGCTCTCCAGGTCCTTGCTTATACCAAAGGAAGTAGGACAAGGTACTGTCTGTGTAAGTGCAGTTGATGATAGCACTGTCTCCCTCCTGGACTCTCAGGTTGGAAGGAAGCTGCTCCACCTGCTCTCCTTGGCTCAGCCCTATGCAGAGAGATGGAAAGAAAGGGAAAGTTCATCAGATCATCACTTTCCAGGATTCTCTTTTTCTAGAGTCACTAGAGAAAACATGAGTCAAATAGAGTTCCTCCTGCATGCCTCAAATGCCCACTGAATATTCTGTGATCCCAAAATCTTAACTCACCATCCAGCTGCAGCCATAGAAACACAAATAAAGTGGGAACATAAGTCTTCATTGTTCTTCCAATTAAGTTAAGATCCAGTGTAGATCTTGATGACCAGCAGGTCTGCTGCAGCTTCCAGGGTGTTGCTCTTTCTCAGTAACAATGGTACCTCTAGAGTCGTCTACTCAGCACTGAGACAAAGGCTGTGTTTCTGCCCTGAGCCTGCACAGTCAGCATACAAGGAAGAGAATTCTTTGCATACTCCCCAGCAGCTGAGGTCTACTGCCACCTTGTGGTTGCATCCTTTACCAGCGAGGTCTCTGCTTAAGTGTTCTCTGACCTGTGAGGGACTCAGACAGGTAAAGCAGTAACATTCATATCCACTGGGTTCTAACACTGAGAGATCAAGCATGATATTTGTACACACTAATGAGGCTGGTCTAGTCTTTAAATCAAAATAGCATGTGTATAATGCCTTATATTTAAACATCTATACCTGGTGTTTTCTTGTGGATATATGTGATGTGTTCATGTGTAAATGTGTGTGTAACATTTCTTTGTGTGTAGAATTGTGTTTGTCAACCCACTCCCATATCAGAGAATGCTAAGGTCATCAAGCAACTCTCCCTGTTCATGGAGACAGATACTTAACTCTATTTGTCCTTGAGAGCTATGGAACCCAGAAAAAGGCTAAAAAAATCTTTCATGACTTTTTTTAGTTGCAAAAGGACAATGTCTTTTTTTTAATTTCTATTTCAGCGAGTTCTTACTGACACTACGGTTCTGATGTTCCTGTGCTTACACGTTACCTTTCAGAAAAGTCTGCCTGGAATCACAAATGCACATAGCTACTTTTAGGAAAGTTCTCAGGCATCATTTGGTAAATAGGATGGCAACATCCATTTGGTTTACTCTAACAGCATTGGTAGGCTGGATTACTTATAGAATAGCAGTGGTGAATTCCCTGGAGAACGTGTGAAATCTTGGAATAAATCCAGTTTTCTTTCTTCCTGTGGATCTTCCCAGACCCCCATCACTCCCCATTACTGGCCATTTCCTTTCCATTTGTCAACTGAGAATACCTATAAAAACTGTCTCTCTGGCAGCCCAGTGTACACACAGGCTTGGGAAGAAGATAGGCCAGATTTACTGTCATTCCTGTCCTCTATTTCAATACCCTGGTACCATCCCTAGTCCTGTGACAGACCACTTACCTGTACTCTCACTCTTTCTACATTCGCTGGGAACTCAGTCAGATATTGCTGCATTTCCTTTCCTCACTCACACACATTGCTTTGTGTCAAAAGCCAATAGAGAGACTGCACATGGGAGCCTGGAGGCTACACCTGCCTGGGAAGCTGGAGTACATCTTCACTTTCCTTGCTGCTTACATGGCAATTTTCCCAGTTTCATTCCAACCATGTAGAAAACCACTTGTAGGGACCTGTTGTTTCTCTCTACTCCCATTCCCTAGGGTCTCCACCAAACCTTGCACAGGACTCAGCTTCCCTTCATCCTATGGACCATCTCAGCATCCTCTCTATTCCATCCCTTTCTTTCATGTCACCCTCCCATACATAAAAACACTTGCTACCCCAGTGACCACCCTGGCAGGGACTCAAGTAGGTTATTCACACTGACCTTCCTGTCCTCCATTACACTCTCTCCATTCTCATGCTCAGCCTGGTAACAGCCTGCTTACAGGTCCCTTCCTCAACTTCTTTCACTGGAAATTGCAACTCTTAGTTCAGACCAAGGGTCCCTAGCCCTTCCATCCCCATCTCTTTACATAATTCATTTCCTTACCCCAACCTATTTCAGGATACTCTCTTCACACCACACCCCCAACTTCTTGTGGATCCCACCTCTAGGTGTGAACAGGATCTCCTTAGCATGTTACTGAAGCCTCTCTCAGCCTTTTCTCCTCACCTACATCAAAGACTTTCTACCACACATTGGCCCAAAGAAGCAGTCCCTATCAGGCAATAACAAGAATACTTCACTAAGATACAGAGAGTTCAACAGAAACCAAGAAAGGAAACACACACTAAACAAAGGCAATACCAGAAATCAAAACATAGATAAACAATCATCCCAATACCTGAAACCTGCACAAAAACACAACCATTAATAGCCAAGACCTTATGTCTCCACAACAACCCAGTAACGCACTACAATTGACCCTGAAACTGCAACAGAGCTGAACTACAAGACAAGGATATCAAAGTAGATGCTATGAGTTTGCCCAAGGACCATAAAGAGGATGTAACTAAATCCCTTGATGAAATTATTGGAAACACAAACAGTAGAATAAAATGAAGAAAACAGTTCAAGACATGCTAGTGGAAATAGAATCACTAAACAAAACACAAAGTGAAGTGAGATAAACCTGGAAATGAAAAATCAAGGAAATAAAACCAAAGGCTCAGAGGTAGGTTTCACCAACAGAGCAGAAGACACAGAAGAGGGAATCTCAGGCTTTGAAGACAAAGTAAAAGAAATGGACACTTCAGTCAAACAAAATCTTAAATTTATAAAAATCCTAGGACAAAATATCCAGGAAACTGGGGACACCATGAAAAGACTGAATCTACAAAGTAGCATAGAGGAAAGAGAAGAAATTGAAGTCAAAGCACAGAAGGTATTCTTATCAAAATCATAGAAGATTTCTCTAACCTAAATAAGAAGGTACCTATCAGGGTACAAGAAGCATACAGAGCACCAAATAGACTGGACCAGAAAAGAAATTCTCTGGTGACTCAAGACAATGAGCCTCAAGGAACAAAGAGAGAATACTAAAAACTGAAGAGGAAAAAGAGTAAGTAGCACATGGAGGCAAACACAATGTATTAATAACTGACACCTCAATGAAGACTATAAAAGGCATAAGAACCTGGACACATGTTAAACAAAATTTGAGAGAAAGATGACAGACCATACTAATAAACTGGGAAACCTATCAATCACAATTAAGGAAGAAACAAAAACATTCCAAATAAAACCAAATTTAAACAGTATCTACTTACCAATCCTGCTTTGTAGAAGACGATAGAAGAAATCTGAAGAGATTAAGTAACGGCACCCAAGAAAAGCACAAAGAATAAATAACCCCAGACCATCAAATCAAAACAGGAAGGAAACTCAGACCATAGCAACAAATAGCAGCAATCAATGAACACTGCTCATTGATCACTCTCAATATTAATGGCTTCAATTCCCTGATAAGAAGAGACTAACAGATTAGATTAAAAACAGGATCCATGCATATCAAAACCAGCAGAAAGTGCACAAATTCATGGAAATGGAACAACTCATTGCTAACCCCAACTCCAAATCATTCTGAAAAACAGAAGCAGAAGACCACTATCTAATTCTTTGTAGGTGAATCTATTTACACTGATATCTAAACCACACAAAGATCCAACAAAGGCAGAACATTACAGACAAATATCTATTATGAACATAGATAAAAACTTCTCAAAAATAGTTGAAAACTGAATGCAAGACACATCAAAAAAGAAAACCAGTTGGAATAAAAAGAGAGAGTTCAAGAATAGGAAAAAGTGTTAGATAAAAAGAAGAAAGTTAATGACCAATTGGCTTTTTGAATAAAGAGGCAGAAAATGGAAACAACACGTTAAGAAAAGAGAATAAACAGCTTTTGGGGACATTATTGATGACCAGAAACAAATAGGTTCACAAAAGGCATCATTATGATCAGGAAGAAAAGACTGTGATAACTGATCACAATTGTCTAAAAAGAACTGTGTAATTTTGCTACCTGGATGAAATTCAGACCTTAACAGAGGCTAATGAGAAAACTGAGTTCAGAAGCAGCAAATGAGCAGAAAATCTGGAAGAGTCAGTACAGGAATTGGAGATGATGAATTAATGTAACCGGATAAAGCAATTGTGCATCAGACAGATACTACTGTGGACCAGACTTAAAAAGAGAATGGGCATTGTCAATTTCAAGTGCAAGAGCTCACAGATCTATGACAGCCTGGGATGAAGAGAATATCTTGTCATGATGACTGTATATGCAAATGTGGAATAATGGAAGGTGCTTTTCTCAAGTGATACAATTCTTTCACGTTTTATATTCTGATTTAACTTAAATTTTTATTGATTTTAAGGATTTACAGCAGAAAATAAAACTTAATTTTTTTAAAAAAGAAGTTTATTGTGTGTTTTTGTCTAGGAAACTTCTAAAACTACTATCTGTAGGCCTCAAGCTCATTTGTTTATTCAACAAGCACTTTCAAGTCAAGATTAAGCAGAAGATGATTAGGAAAAAGATCTATCAAGATCAGTTAGAGAGACTTTTCTGGAGTACCCTCTTTCTGTGTCTAATTACCATATTCCAATCTCACCTAATTCCTCACCACACACTATCAGGAAGCTGGGATTATGATGGTTGCTATTTGTGAACTCTCTGAGATGACTGAAATAGTAATTCTTACTGTAGAAGCTGTCACTGTAGTGTCACAACTTCTAGCAGTGCTCACATGGACCTTATTGACAAATAGGAATGGTTTACTGTCTGGGAATCTCAGATAGTCTGTATTTGAATCAAATGTAGCTGTATTTGGGATGAAGGTGAATGAATCACAAGGGGTCAGTTAATTTGTGAAGTTCTAGAAAGTAAATGTTTTAGCCAATCCAGTTGCTGTTGTAACCACTCAGGGGCTGTTTCAAGATGAAAATAGCAATGGGAAGACAATTCCTGAATAAAGGAGCATGGCTGCTTTCCAGTTCCTTGCAGAGACAAGTAGCTCACCAGAACTTTTCAACTGTGGAATGTAAGCTGCCATCCCTTGGGAATCAGCAGTATTTTGATCAATAGATTATCCCCTACAGTGTGACTTTCAGGAGGTTTCCAGTTTTTCTTTTGAAAGCAATGTTTTAATGAGAATTACTGCATATTTATTACATTGTAGATAAGTATTTTGTAGAACCAATTGCTGCAAGTATTATTGTAATACAAATTACAAATATGTATCTCTTGTTTGTAATGTATCATTTTGGCCTCATAATTTGTTACATAAAATATTTGTTGTGTATTGTATAATTAAATATATTTTTAAAAATATAAAGACACTGTTGAAATCATGTTGTGATTTAAGATTTCTTTGTCTTGCATTTGTACAACTAAGTTTATTAGGTCTTCAAAATTAATTCTTTTATCAAATTCATGCTGATCAGATTAGCTGAAGGTGTTGTCCTGTGTTCTCTAAACACAGTATGGAAACAGTTGCTCTCAGTTTCCAAAATGGGGAAATGCCCAAAATGATTCTAGAGTGTGTAACAAGGTTTATATTTTATGATATTAGCACAAGCATTTGATAAAATAAAGTGTGAATTTTACTCATGTAGGCTGATATTTCTGAGCATTTCTTCTTCTACAAGTCAGTATTACATCAGTTTATGTGTAAACTTGTGTTGTGGTAATTTTCTGTTTCCTCACACCTTCCTTGTATTTGGTGGAGATCTGATAAAGCCATAGCTGTGCAAACACTGCTGCAGAGTCTCCCTGTGGCAGAGCTGTAGCTGCACACCCAGCTGCAGTTTGGGGCCAGGCTGCAGGCTTGCTGGGAGCACTGTGCACTCACTGCACAGAGGTAGGTGCCTGAGTCCTCCAGCTGGGCGTCCCTGATGTGCAGGGTGCTATTGCGATCCTTAGAATTGAATGTTGCAGTTAACCTCCCATTCTCCTTTGTTCCTGGAGCCATGGAAAAAAGATTGATGAGGCTGCCCCTGGGATTCTGTTGGAACCACTGCACATTTGTCATGGTTGTAGAAAACTTGCATGTCAATGTAGAATTGTTTCCCTCGTGGAGACTCAGGGCTGAAGGACTCTGCTCCACCTCAACTCCTCTCACCCCTGTTTGGAAACAGAAAAGCAAATCAGAATCAGTGAGGGGTTTCCACCCACACCTGGCAAATATCCCAGGAGACACCATGAGGATGACTGCACAGGAGCTCTGGGTTAGCATCTTCCTCCTCCAACACTGACGTCTCTGGAGAATCCCTAAAGCAATGTAGGAGAACACAACTCACAGCAAATCTGCACCCACAGAATCCCCAGCACAGCTCCCAGCTTCCTCTGCATGGCCCCTGTTCAGTTGCTGGGATAGCTTCTCTCCAGCTGTGAGGGTGTCAAGTCTTGTGCCCAGACACACTTGTGCTCACACACAACAGCTTCTGTCTGAATCACCCAACTTCCTCATTCATCTGAAGAAGAAACCCCACCCACATCCACCTCAGGACTCTGCATGACAATGGCTCCACAACTGTGGAGGACAATGATGGAGACCCCGGGACACTGTATTTCTAATGTAACACTTCTTAGAAGGGGAGTTTGGAGGAGAATGTCCGAGGAAGGGGACTAATACTGGTGGGAAAATTAATAGCTCCAATGGATTCAGCAGTTCCTGGAAGTAGCCTAGAACAATTTTTTGTACCTTTCTTTTGTCTCAAAATAAAAAAAAAACCTCATACAATACATTGTGAGCATAGCCTCCTCTCCCCAGCATCCTCTCAAATCTTGCCCATCTCCTCACACACACAACTGCATGCCCTATCTTTTCCCCTCTCTTTAGAAAGCAAATAGGCAAACAACAACAATTGCAACAAAAAACAAACAAACCAGAATTGAAAAACAATATTGAAGAATAAACACACAAATAAATCCATAAAAACACAAGACAGGGATCCATAAAATACAGAAAAGACCAAAAGACCAAAAAGAACACCCAGACTATACAATACGATACAAATCATCATTGGGTTCATTCTGTGTTGGCCACCTATGGTTGGCCATGGGGCCCACCTTTAATTGTGGTTAATACACTCAGAATTCTTAAGTTACAAAATGTAAAAAATCTGCATGCAATGCCCTCCACAGAATAAAAAGAGCTTCTTGATGTTAGCAGAGCATTATGTGCATAGAAAATGTTCCCAACGACAGTTTGTTGATTATAAGAAAATGAGGCATGCTCGTGTTTCTGCCCTCATTTATTTTCCATCTCTTGCTTTCTGCCCAGCTCTTGTGCAGCGCTGGGCAGGAAAACACAACTGAGGCCCCATCCTTTCTGTTTTTATACTTATATCTCAGTTTTTCTCAAGCAGTTATTCTTTTACTTTGTAGTTTAGAGTATTCTCTCTCACTCTCTCTGTCTCTCCCTCCCTTCTGCCCCCCCCCGTGTGTTTGTGTGTGTGTGTGTGTGTGTGTGTGTGTGTGTGTGTGTTAAAGGGTATTAAGGGTATTGGAATAATTTCTAGTTTTTTCAACTTGGGAACTTTCCAACAAAAAAATTTAAAAATGAAAGCAGTGTAATTGTTTTCTTTTGAGTGTCCATTTTAATAATGTCCAGTAAGATTCTATTTTGTTCAGAGAATTGTTGTTAAAATAGGTTGATAGGCACATGAGATCCAGGAAACAGGCTCTAGATATCTGTGGTTTTCTACAGAATGATTGAAAACTAAAGACCCAGGTGATCTCCACACCGTCATCCCTACTCCTTGTGAATGGATTGCTTTGTGTCCTAATGTTTCTTCTCAGATCTTCAAACCTCTAGGAACCTTTTTAAAAGTAGTTTCTAGGAATCCTGCAGTGCCCCCTAGTGGACTGACACCACCAATATAAGTGACTTCAGTCCATTTCCAAGTTCTCACTAAACCAGCCATTTTCACTCCATCACTTTCTGGTGAAGGAAATGGAGAAGGTCAGAGGACAAGACTTTCTAGATGGAGTTCTCAAAAGAAGAAATAAAAATAGCTAAAATAAAAATCTCAAAATTGTTCATCATCTTTAGTAATTAGGAAAATGCAAAATGAAACAACTTTGAAATTTCATTTCACCCCACTTAGAGTATCTAAGCTTAGTAAAACAACTGACAACAAAGGTGGTGAAGGTTGTGGGAGAAAGGAACCCGCATTCACTGTTGGGGACAATGAAAATTGATGGAGGTACTTTGGAAATCAGTGTGGAGAATATTCAAAAAAACTAAAGATAAATTGTGAGTATTCTCTACCAGTGACACAGAGGTGTCTTTTGAGTGGAGGCATCTAAATGGCATCTGACAGCCAACTAGGTATTGACCTATAATCAGTTATTCTCATTATGAGATCACTCAAGATGCTCTAGAACTTGTATGCTTTAGAATCAGAATTTCAAGATGTTTTAGACTATGCAACTATGTAACAAAATACAGGAAATTCATGTTGCCAACATTGGAAAATATATTTGTCTCCAGCCATGGTCACAGGTTGGTGTGCATGCAGCAGGTGTCTGGGGAACCGTGTGCACTGGCTGTACATGGCAGAGTCCCCAGGATGGGCAGCTGCCATGTTCAGGGAGAGATGTTTATCCTTATTCAGTAGGACAATGAGTCCTTGTTCTTCTTTTTTATCCACAATTGAAAGAACATTTATAAGCAACTGGGGACCTGCCCCAGGCTCTTTTTTTTGTACCAGTACAAGTAATAATTGGCAGTGTCTGTGTCGGTGCACTTGATAAAGATGCCTCCTCCCTCCTGGATACTCAGGAGAGAAGGCTGCTGCTTCACCTGCTCTCCTCTGCTCACACCTGTGCAAAAGCAGCAGCAGGAAGACCATGAAGTCACCATTCCCCAAACTGGTTTTCTTCCCACAGTGATTTCAGACAATCTGGAGGAACCGGTCTGATCCTCAGACTGATCAATGAACATTGACAAAAATGTCTTGTTTCCAAAAGCTCTCACTCACAGTTCAGCGCAGGAGCCACAAGCACAGGACAAAAGGTCCAGTCAGTGTCCTCATAGCTCTCCCTGGGGACTGTGGCCTTCAGTCAGGCAAGATGCTTCTGTGATCATCTCACCTCCTTTGTCCTCCACAACACTGCAGGTTCTTCAGTTGTCTGCACAGAAGCCTCTGACTGAATCTGCTCCTTCAGGGGTCAAACAAACCATCCCCAAGATTGCAACTGAGATGTTCTGCCACCTGGTGGACAAATTCTCAAATAAAATACTTGGAAACCAACATCAGCATCACATCAAAAAGAAGTCATCCATCATGGAAGACCATAATGGAGAAATCTTAGATAGTTGAAAGGAACTCCTGGGAACTGACAAACACTAGGCCAACAGCTGTGGAGCCTCCATGGGACTGAGCCGGGAACTCTGAATGTGGGCAACAGTTTTGTACTTGGTCTGTCTGGGAGGACCCTGGCAGTGGAATCACCATCTGTCCTTGGTGAATGAGCTGGCTTTTTGGAGCCTATTCCATATGGTGGGATGCCTTGCTCAGCCTTAATTCGTTGGGGAGATTCTTGTTCCTCCCTCAACTTAATGTACCCAGCTTTGTTGACCCCGATGAGAGACCTTACCCTTTCAAAGGGATGGATGGGGGTAGGTTGGGGAGATGAGGGGAGCAAATGACAGGTAGGAGTGGGAACTGGGGTATATAAGATAAGAAAATAAATAATATCTAAGAAACTCATCACCATGTTCAAGTTGTCTTAACCTCAGACCTGTGAGGATAATTCAACATACACAAATGAAAAAATACATTTCAACCCATAAAGTAAATAAATGAAGAAACCACATGACTATCTTATTAGATGAGATAATGGCCTTTGAACAAATCCAACATCCATTTATGATAAATAGCCTTGGAATCTAGGATTATAGAGGATTTATTTCAACATAATAAAGTCACTGTACAACAAACTCACAGCAGCATCATGATAAATAGAGAAAATCTCAAAGCAATTCCACAAAATCAGGACCAAGATAAGGATGTCCAGTATTTCCATAGCTATTTAACATAGCACTTGAACTCTGAACTAGAACACTAGTACAATTGATACAAATGGAAAAGGAAGAAATAAAAATTTTTGTATTACAGATGATATGAGTGTAATCACAAAAACTAAAATTGTAATAAGTTTCTTAATCTGATTTATACCTTAGTAAAAGTAGAAGTTAACACACAAAAGTCAGTCACCTAACTGTATACTGAAAGAGAAATCAGGGGAAATAATTACACTAACCATTGGTTTATAAATACATAACAAAGCATTTTTGTATTGTGATATTTTAAAATCATACTATTAATAAGATCAGCTATGAAGTCCTGAAGAGCAATCTTAAATACATACAAGATCTCTGAAGCTGATGTTCTGAGAGATGTTCAATACTGAAATGAATGGAAGTTTCAGTTATGTGGATAAGTAAGAACTATAAAGGGTCAGTTTTTCGAAACTACTAATACTAGTGCAATGAATGGTGAATTAGAAAACATTAGTACAGTAAAAAAAAACCATTTTGTGGAACTTAATAATCTGACTATATAGTACTATTATGAGCAAATGATAATTTTTAAAGTGGAAAGATGGAGATCCAGAGAAAATTTTCAAAGGGAAAAGCAGAGATCCTTGTGATATTTGGGAGAAACATGTCATGTCAGATACCAAAATTAAAAGTACTTCAATATAGTTATGTAAGCATGTGAGTATGTGTAGTAGGTATTTCAACAGATTTCAGTGTCCAGAACCTCTGTGGTTGGTAATCAAAGAGGCTGCAGGCTGACAGAAGGATGGAACATCATAGCATGTCCTGAGAATATGGCAGGTGTTCTGGATAGCTTTCTATTATTGTGATAAGACTCAAAAGAGCCAGTCTGGGAAAGTGGAGGGTTTGTTCACCTCACAGGTTACATACAGTTCATCATAAAGAGAAGTCAAGACTAGATCCCAAGGAAGGGGCTTGAAACCACTATAAGTGTGTGAGGTTTTATTTGTGGTTTGAGTTTAGTTATGTTTCTTTTATGAATGTGGGTGCCTTTGTATTTGGTGAATAGATGTTCAGAATTGAGACTTCATCTTGATGGACTTTTCCTGTGATGAATATGAAATGACCTCATTCATCTCTTTTGATTGATTTTAGTCTGAAGTCTAATTTGTTATATATTAGTATTGGTTGCTACACCAGCTTGTTTCTTGGGTCCATTTAATTGGAAAATCTTTTCCCAACCCTTTACTCTGAGGTAATGTCTGTCTTTGGCATTGAGATATGTTTATTGTATGCAACAGAAGGATGGATTCTGTCTTCTTATCCATTCTGTTAGTCTGTGTCTTTTTATAGGCAAATTAAGACCATTGACATTGAGGGATATTAATGACCATTATTTGTTAATTTGGTGGTGGTGGTGGTGGTGTGTGGATTTCTCCCCCTTTTTCTTTTGGTTTTTGGTAAAGTGGAATAATCTATTGCCTATGTTTTTGTGAGTGTAGTTATGTTGGTTGGGTTGGAGTTTTCCTTCCCATAGGGCTGGATTTGTGGATATATACTGTTTAAATCTGGTTTTGTTATGGAGTATCTTGTTTTCTCCATCTATAGTGATTGAAACCTTTGCTGGGTATAGTTGTCTGGACTGGCATCCATGTTCCCTTGTTTGTGGAACTTCTATCCAGGACCTTCTGGCTTTCAGAGTTTCCATGGAGAAGTCCAGTATAATTCTGATAGGTTATGTTACTTGACCTTTTTCCTTTGCTGCTCTTAATATTTTTCTTTATTCTGTAGGTTTAGTGTTTTGATTATTATGTGGGGAAGAGACTTCTTTTTTGTGGTCCAGTCTATTTGGTGTTCTGTAAGGTTCTTGTACTTTCATAGGCATATCCTCCTATAGGTTGGGGAAGTTTTCTTCTATGATTTTGTTGAATATGTTTTCTGTACCCTTGAGCTGTGTTGCTTCACCTTCTTCTATACCTATTATTCTTAGGTTTGGCCTTTTCATGGTGTCCCATATTTCCTGGATATTTTGTTAAGGATTTGTTGGACTTGAGATTTTCTATGGTCCATGATTGTATTTCTTCTATTGCATCTTCAACACCTGAGATTCTCTCTTCCATCTCTTGTATTCTACTGGTTATACTTACATCTGTAGTTCCTGATCCTTTGGCCAGCTTTTCTATTTCCAGCATCCCCGCATTCTGTGCTTTATTTATTTTTTCTATTTTAGTTTTCAAGCCTTAAATTGTTTGAATTGTTTCCTTCATTTGTTTGAGTGTTTTTTCTTGGCTTTCTTTGAATTCTTTAAGAGATTTGTTTATTTCTTGAATTTTTGTCTTGTCTTTTCCTCCATTCCGTGTATTTTTTGTTTTTTTCTCCTATTTCTTTAATGGATTTTCTTGTTTCCTCTTTAAGGGTCTTTATTGTCTTCATAAAATAGTTTTTAAGGTCCTTCTCTTTTGCTTCATCTGCATTGGGATTTTCAGGTCTTGCTGGTGTGGCGTCACTAGATTCTGGTGGTGTCATATTGGTCTTTCTGTTGTTTAGTGTGTTCTTACACTGTCATCTTCCTATCCCTTATTCCAGTGGGTGAAGTTGGTGTTTCTTCCTCTCCTCTAGAGTCCTGGTTGTGTAAGTGGTTCAAGTCTTCAGTGTATGCAACTCTGAATGGTCTAAGTCACTCCTGGTGTTCTCCTCACTCAAGCAGAAGGTATGAGGGGCCAAGACTCAAGTAGAAGGTGGAGAGCCTATGGGAGACCAAGACTGAGGTGTGGCCAGACTCTGGGTGGTCCCTCAGGCCAGAGCCGGTCCACTATAGGGGAGTAGACCCAGTGGGCAACTGTGGGAATTTTTAAGTTATACTGTTTCATGTTGTGATACTATTATAAGATCCTAGGAATCAACAAAAAAGTGAGGATTATAGTTTAACAGTAACATTTTCATATGGCAAATTGACAAGTGTTCAGATGTACAATGTATATTTGGCAAATTGTCACAAACTACAGTTATTTTGAAACAAGAAACCTTAACTGACAGCGCCCTCACCACCACGTCTCCTTACTGCTGCTTTCGTGCTTGCCTGCATTAAGGACCTCGAGGGGAAGTGGCGCCTGACCGAGAGCCAAGGCTTTGAGGAGTACATAAAGGAGCTAGGAGTAGGATTGGCTCTTAGGAAAATGGGTGCTATGGCCAAACCAGACTGCATCATTACTTGTGACAGCAACAATATTGTTACGATAAATATTTCTGCCAAATGTTGCCTGAGCCCCACCGCCACGTGCGAGCTTTATGCCAGCTGCCTGCCCGAGTTAGGCCCAAATGAATACACAGAGAGACTTGTATTAGTTACAAAGCTGCTTGGCCAATGACTAGGATTCTCATTTGTTAGCTCAGTCTTGATTACCATATATCTATATATTTTATGGGACTTATCTTATCGGACTCCTTATTGGCGTCCCTCCTTGCCGGTGAATCATATCGTGCGGCTAGAGCAGGAGCCGAGGGGAAAAGAGAGCGACATTTCCTTTTTCCTCTTCTTAAATATGAGTCTCCTTGCTATGTCACTTCCTGTCTGGAACACCACTTCTCTACTACGTTTCCCAGAATTCTCTTTAACTCCTAGTCCAGCCTAACCTCCTGTCCCATTGGCCAAGCAAGTATTTTATTTATAAACATACACAGAAGTATTTCCCCCATCACAATATCACCATTAAAACTGAGAGCTCTTTGAAGACGACGCAGTTTTCTTGTACCCTGGAGGAGAAGTTTGATGAAACTACAGCTGATGGCAGAAAAACTCAGACGGTCTGCACCTTCACTGACGGCGCCCTGGTTCAGCTCCAGAACTGGGATGGGAAGGAAAGCACAATAACAAGAAGAGTCAAGGATGAGAAGCTGGTGGTGGATTGTGTCATGAACAATGTGACCTGTACTCGGGTCTCTGAAAAGGTGGAGTGAGGATTTGTCGAGACCCTGGACAAGAAACTGTGAGAGTGAATCCGCTCAGTTCAATAGCAGGTCATAAATATCCACAGAGCTTCTTTTCTTCAGTTTTATTTTTCATGACTGTTTTTCAGTTATCTTTATTACCAACACTTTACATGAAACCCATGTCAAAGTGTTGATTTACCTATGATTAGTTACTTTGGTTACTAAATAAACGTGTTTGTGCTAATTCAAAAAAAGAAAAAGAAAAGAAACCTTAACTGAGGGATCTCTTCAATCAAAATGGCACGTGGGCATATCTGTGGAGTATTTTCTTGATTAATAATTTATTTGAGCAGCCCCAGTCCACTATAGGTAGTGTCTCCCTTGAACAGGCGGTCCTGGGTTGTATAAGAAGGCAAGCAGAGTGGACCAGTGAATCAAGGCAGTAAGAAGAATGTACCCAGGGTCTCTGCTTCAGTCCCAGGCTCCAGATTCCTGTCATGAATTCCTACCTTGGAATCTGTCAGTATTGGACTATAGGCAAGATCGAATAAATCCGTTCTTCCCTAATTTGGTTTTTCATGTAGTATCTTAACACAGCAACAGGAACAGAAACTAGGGTAAAAATGTTGATATCCATAGACCTTCTGTGATGTCACCCTTGGTCAGAGCAGCTTCTTTTCACAGCTGGCAACAATCAAAGCAGAAATACTTACCTAGTCAAAGAACTGAGAACAAAATCTTAGTTGTTTAACCCTAAATGGTACATCTTTATCAACCCCCTCATGGAGATTATCTAAATTATTCTGTTATCAATAAAACTCATAAGTCAAATATTGGGTTAATAAGCTGATAGATCAAAGAAGGTGGAAGAGCAACAGGCTGTCCTTCTCTCTACTTCCCAGAACCAAGAGAGCAGGCAAATTCCAAGTCCCTTTCTTTACCTTCCAGTCCACGTACCTATCCATCTTCTGGCTTCTCTATGGCTAATTCTGGTCAAATAGTCCCTAACTTTGCCACTGATTCAAAGTTAACTTTATTAACCCTCTTGGAGTGGCACAGTGAAAGACTGGCAGAAGTCAAGGAATGGAGATGAGGTAAATATGAGCAAACATTGTAAGACCCTCGGAAAGCTGAGGCTTCCAGAATCTTAGCCCGGGACCTCGGCCACCCCAATCACAGAATGGAGGTGAAAGCTTGATGCAAATTGCATGAGGCTTTATTGTAGTTTAACAAGCTAACCCCATGTTAGCTCGGGTCTTTGACCCACCCATCATGGCAGATAGCTAGCAAAGACAGTTTGAAGCTGCTGCGCACAGATCTTTATAGGGCAGTGTAAGGGGAGTGTCTAGGGGTATGCACAGGCTCAGGATTGGTGTGCCTCCAGGCTTGGAGGGTTTGCCCTGTGTTGATTCGTCAACTGCTTGTTATGGCCCATAGGCCCTCCCAGGGTGGTTGCTATGCTCTCTTCATCATTGCTGTGCGCTTGTCCGTAAAGCACACCCAGGGTCGTAAAGCATAGCACCACCAGCTAACTTCTGATTGGCTCCTTGTCATGAGACAGGCATCTGACTTTCTAGTGACTAACTTTTGATTGTTTCCTTGTCACGAGGCAGGCATCTGACTTTCTAGTGTCTAGGACAAGGTCATAGAAGCACGTGTTCGGCCATTATGGCTGCCAAAAGGGAAGCTGGTCCCTTCAACATGATATTTTGGATGAAAAATTATACACACATTACACACATTGACTGAAAGTATAAAATGTTTCAGTAATTACTCAATTCTCCTTTGAGAAGTCTACTAAACAGATAATTAAAAAGGAATGCATGCAAGCACATGGGTGTCAGTCTTTAAGACAACAAAGTCAAGTTCCAGTGTGAGATGACAGCAGTCTCTACATAGGAGTACAGGAAACTATGCTGTGGCAGGCACTATGTGGCATTGGACAATGTATTCATTCCTCATACATGCAATTTGCATTCTGTAAATAACTTTGTATACGTTTTAGCACTGACTACTAAACTTTTGCAGACATCATTTCATTTATGCCTCATAATGAACTTTACAGTAGATCCTACAAACAATCCTGTGTAGAAATAAGGAATTCAAGCAAGAAAATTGTGAAGCCATCTGACAAAATACCCTCATCTAATGAATGGTAGGTGCAGAACTTCAATACAAGTTTTAGTCTATTGAATGTTGCTCTGCTGTTCAAGAAGGGAAGATTCAAGAACTTTGACATGTCCAATAAGCACTAAGCAATAAAACACATGGAAATCACAGAGTGCAGTAGCTCTGGTACCTCAGACACTTGGTAGATCTGCTTACTGTGTCCTCCATTAAAGACCAGCAGACACAATTGGAGGTTGCAGTGTCTGCCCACAAGACAAATCCCATGGAGTCTTATGAGGTCTACTTGGCAGTGCATCCTAATGACTGCTATCATGGATTTTCACAGACATCTATGTTGTGTCATATGTCTTCCTGCCAATGGGAAACCATGCATTACATTGATTGAGTGGAGGCAGAGTGGAAGATGACAAGAGGTCATTATGCCATGTTACCTACAGCAGCTTCTTCTCTGTCAGTCACTTGTTTTTACCTCTCAGAATATTTCTGGGTTATAAACAGGAGCAGAATATAGACCCACATTTCACTTATCAAAGAAAAACACCCCACCCTGGGCAACAAGACTAAGCTCTGTTTCTAAAGTTCCTTCTGCTCTCCATCCCAAAGACCCTATATATCAGGAATGAATCTCCATCCCAAAGCTCCACTCCTGTATTAATAAGGATCACATCTGACTGCTGTAGATCAAGATCCACAACTATCTGCATTACTCCTGCCTGGCATGATTATCACAAAGTCTAACTTCAGATCATTAAGATAGTTGCTGATGCAACTAGGCTGTCTCTCAATTAACTCATAGGTACTAGAGGGCAGCCAGGGGCTCAGCTCTAACAGCAAAATACTTCAGTTGGATGTGAGGTAGCAGAGGTACAGACTTCCTTTTGAGTCTGAGAAAGAAAAATATTGCATGTTTTCTCTTGTGTATTGACTCTTGATTTTAATCTTTTCATATATATACATGTGGAGGAATGTCATTGCCATGGGACTAGAATAAGACTGCTTGTGGTCATCTAGGGTTTTGCAAAGTACATTCCCTGTGACAGACAAAGGACTGGGTGTCAGGGAAAGATGGAAGATGAGTCTCAGAGAAAGAGAAAGTAAAGCTTTGTCTCTTAGGGATGGAAGAATTCCTGGGCTGGGAGTTCACTAACCTGATTCTGAATGGAATCTTTTGTAGCCATTGGTGTCCAGGTTTTTCTACTACTGGTTCTGTTTAGATAACCATACCATACTGTTACCTTCCAGCCACATCTCTTCACATGTCTTCTAGGGACTAGATGCTCTCATTTCAAGAGGCTGCTTGTGCTTTCCCATTCACATCTATCTGTTTCTCTAACTCGTTCAATAGTTCATTACTCTGGATACTAAAGTTTAGACCAATAAAGGTATTTAAGATATAAATGAAAAATTTGAAATAACTACTACTCTTTTCGACATTTTGAGTAAGCTACAGTATGATTTTCAAGGAAGGAACTGGAAAGATTTAGACAAATCTTCACAAGCAGTTGCATTTGAGTCAACACTTACAGGAAGTGCAGACTCCACCATGTAGGTATTTTATGGGGCATCACAATGTCAGACAAGTCAAAGGCAAGGGACACAAGTCCTGGTAGGAAAATGTGTCCCTTGCGATCCTGGGATAACTTTCCCTCTGGCTCCTTGTTCTTCACATCACAGGACTGCAGAAGAGTCCTGAGACACTGAGCACTGCTACCAGGTGAGTTAGAGATGTTTCATCTGGTGATTCTTGGGAAATTTGCATTTAGCCTTGGCATCCTTTGCTCAATTCTCTAAGAGACAGGTATATCTAATAATGTCACCATTACTGAGACACCCACCCACCCTGCTTTGGTCCACTGCTCTCACCACAACAAAATCCTACACATTAGGGACCTCTCAGGTGCTCCATTCTGACTGGCAAAAAAACCCTCAGAGATGTTATTCAAAGTCAGAGATGGCTGTATTTCAATCCTGAACACCAAAAGTACGAAAAATAAGATCTGTCTTACAAGGTTGTCATGTCTGAATTATCCATATCTGCAATATGTATTGTAGTCTCTCAAACTTATTAGTGTAACTAAAAATAGATCCACTTTCCTTTTCTCATTAAACCTTTTTTTTCTTCTATGTCCAGGTCTGTGATTCAATTGGTTCAATTTCCCTTTCTCTTCACTTCCTATGTGTTTAATGGGGGAATTCTAGAAAAGGTAAGTATCTGTTCTTTTTCTCTATTTTCTTGTTGTCATTTACTCATGACTACAGTAATATATTCCAGGATGCTAGAAAAACACAGATGACACACAGTCTGAAATTTCCTTCTCCTTTGGAGTAAACACTGTTGGATGTTTTTATATACTCATTGTTGGGTGTGATTTAAACATAGTTAAGCTGTACTATTTGTTTTGATTCTTATCTGACCTTTTTCATAAACTTCTGACATACTCGGTATTTTAATTTGTATCAGACACTTACATTGCAGAGACAGGCACTGTGGTTCTTGCCTGCAAGACTCTTGGATTGGCAATCCTCTGCCTCAGGTCACAGGTCACTCAAAATTGCAGGGAGGTGCCATCGAGTCCATCATGATTAACTTTTAACATAGGCAATTGAAGAAAATATCAAGTTCATAGAATGATAGAGTTATTTATTCATTTTTCTTTCCAGGGTTCTCCGTGGCTTTGGAGCCTACCCTGGCACTCAATCTGGAGACCAGGCTGGCCTGGAACTTACAGAGATCTGCCTGCCTCTATCTCCTGAGTGCTGGGATTAAAGGCGTGCACCACCAACACCCAGCCTTATTCATTCTTCTTAATGCTCTTTAAAAATTTTCTTCTTTACTGATTTCTATCACTTCTAATGAAGTATCAGGCATTTGTTTCTCAGAGTAGAGAATAAGAACTTTACATGTGTTAACAGGATTTCATTGTTTGATTTGGTGTGTTCTCTAAGTGCCTATTGTCTTCCTTTCCTTCCTAAGATTCTCCTGACAAAATAAGATTGGTGGCCTTGAGAACCCCTTAGTTTTGAAGTTACCTTGCTGGTGTTTAGTTTGGAAGGGCTAACTAAAGTCACAGTGAGTCACTGAAGTCTCAGATCATTACTGACTAGGAACCCATGTGTCATTTAGTGTTTGTTTTACTGAACTGGCAACTCCAAAGCTCTGTGTATTCACATGCACGATGCTCACCCTCTGTGGCTGTGTAGTGGCTCTCTTCATCTCTCTGACTAGCTTTCGTCTGACATCTACGTTCTCAGATATGAGGCTTGCTGTGCTATGTTTACAGCTTTCATTTGCTTGGCCTGCTGATCCCCATCCTCTGAATGTCAGTTTTTGATGTTCTTGTTTATGGAAGGTGTTATTTTCTAGACACAGACAGTAGGTAGTGTTTTTTAAAACAGCTAGTTATCTGTCTTTTATCTTTTAGTTGAAGCTATTTACCTTTTTATTGTATGCAATTTGTTTAATATATTGTCATTCAGAGAAAGTGTCTGAACACTATGCAGTTGAACATGCCATCCCTGTGTTCATGTTGCATTAGTGTCGCTCCACAGCTGTGTGTGGTTCTTTGGATTAATGTCAAAGCAGCACTGGTGTCTGCTCTTCTGCACTTTCAGTGGGACAATCCCAGCATGCGTCTACTTCTTGATTCTACCCTCCCCCAACATAAAAAAGACATACCTATAAATTCCTATACACAACCACTCTACAGTATGCTTGTGATTATAGGGTCCATGTGGAGCTTTAATCAGGAAATGTATCTACTTACATTAGCACCTGCTATTGATACAGTTCTCCATCATCAAAGATATAGAGTGGATTAACCAGGTCAATACTTAATTTAGTTGTCAGTAGCCCAGAACAATTCCATTAGAGCATTTCTCAGGGTCCAAACCTGTGGTTCCCTTATCCAAGAGTGCTAGGCTCCAATATATTGCAGATGCTAGCTGATTTGCTGTTGAATGGCTTAGCCTCAGTGGAGAATGTCCCCTTGTTTTGCATCTCTGCAGAACTAAGCATTTGAATAGGCCTGCACCAGGGCAGAGGGCGAGGTCTACATGAGAAGATATGGTTTGGAGGTATCTGCTGAGAAGGCCTAGGGAGAGGTTCTAGAGAACAGTCTCTGCTATCACCGAGAGAATGGTTAGAAAGCAGTTAAGGAAAATGTTGGAATAAAGGGGAGACTCCAGTCTGCAGCATGGGACTGAGAGTTCTCCAAAGATGACAAGATGCCTGTGGCTGGTCCTTATTGCTGTTGGGTTGCTAGGAATTTCCAAGTCCATGCTCCCCGACTCAGGCCAAACCTCGTGACTTCTGTGGTTTGGGACTGAGACAGGCTGAGCCACAACATTTAGTAAGAAAAAATCCATTTACTTTTAACTTGATTATTGATATTGGCTAGCAGTCTGCCACGATTATGTTTTGGTTGTGTGGCTCGTTGTTGTTCTTTCCTTCCTTCTGTGTGCATATTAGGGGGTTGTTGGATGGTTGTGCTGGATATGATGTATTCCTTCCTGGCTCTCCTCCTTTTTTTACTTCCTCTCATTATTTCCACATCCTTATGGATGAGATTACCTTGTTCTTCCATTTATAGTGTTGCTCCAATGATTTCTGCAGTGTTGGCTGGACTGTTACAAATTGTTTTGATTTGTGCTTTTGTTAAAATGGCTTTATTTATCTATTGAATTGAAGAGATCACTTACCAAGTATAGTAATCTTGATAGATGTGATTCATTTTCAGGCCATAAAAAATATCATGGCATGCTTTCTGGCTTTTAGACTGATGTTTCTGTTTTTAATGTGAACTGTGTTTTTCCCTTGTAATTCTTTTGAGGTTTTTGCTTGCTTGTTTTGCCTTTTGAGATAGGGTTTCTCAGTATAGTCCTGGCTCTCAATCTGTAGATCATGCCAGCATCAAACTCAGAGATACACCTGCCTCTGGCTCTTGAATGCTGATATGAAAGGCATGCCTGGCATTCTTTAAACTTCTTAATCATTTCCTTACTTGCCGAAGAGCAGGTCTTCTCTGATCACATCTGTTTAGGATAAATGTTCTTCAGTTTGGATCTCCATTTCTTTCACTCAGTTTGAAGTCTTCTCTGCTATCTTTTGATTGAATGAGCTGTCTGTTTTCAAACATTTCCTCAGCTCCTTCTTCTGCCCCCTTGTCTTTCATCTATGAAACTCATGCTTTTGCTTGTACTTGTCTGATGTTTTCTGTTTCATAGAGTCCTCCTCTTCTAACAATTATGATTGGTTCATTTACAGAGTCCCAATTTTCTTGCCAAAGTTTTCCTCTGTTTCTTAATATTCCTCCAATTTCTGATTACTTGGTTCACTTTGATAACTTTCTTATGAAGTTCCTGATTTGAGTCTCTTAAATTGTTCTTATGCTTACTTGACCCTATAAAGGGTCATTCATGTTCTTTCAAAGGAGAACACAAAGTCTTTATCTTGTATTTTAGCTGTCCCAGTCACTTTGGTGTCTGTGACTGAGGAGTTGTGTGTTTAGGAGGGTGTCATAGTGGATGGTTGTCTCATATATTTTATGTTTATTCATTGTACTTTGTAATCTGATGAATGTGTCTTCTAACTTTGTTCCTCAGTAGATTCAGGCCCAGGCACATAAGATTTCAATGAGGTTCCAGCTCCATTTATCATTAACTCTGTATTCCTCACTTATAGAGATTTTCCTTATCTTGGATCAAGCCTGAGTGTAGCATGCTGGAAAAACCATGGTTTCTTCTGAATTTCCCTCAGCGAGAAAGATTGGGGCAATGGGGAAGGTTTATTATTCTAGATTCCAGTTGCTTAATGAGCCTCACTGTATTTTCAAACATATCAGCACAACTAAGTGCTGTCTTCATGCAACTGTCTTTCCCTATTCTGGTCTAGCTGACCTTCAGTATCTCAAGCTAAACCAGAAGCAAAGGTAACGATTTAAAGGGATTCCCCAGAAACCACCAACAGTTTCATTGGATGAACTCCTCATAATATATCTCTGACTACTTCAACTCATGATGTCTCTGCTTCTCTCAAGTTCATAAGGAAATTATGTTCTTTGCTTTTCCAGATGCCTAGTCTGAGGTATGTGCCCTTACCAACTTAAAGAGAAAACTAATACTTGAAAACATTCTGGTGCAAGATTCCCAGGTATAGAGAATATTACACATGCTCTCTGTGGTCTATTTTTAGTTAAAAACTTTTGAGACAAAGTATTAAAAAGAAAACCACTCACTATGACTGTTTTAAACTGAATAAAATGAGGTTTTACTTAGAAATACACTTCTGATGCAGACCACACATGAAGAAGCCACAGTTGGGACCTTCTTGTCTGGGTGTACAGGTGTGTTTCTCATCTGGCCTCCCTGAGAGAGATTATGGTTAAGGAGCTCCAGTTTTTGTTAAGCATGTGCTATCATTTCAAGCACTGTGAGTCCATTCCAAGAGTGCACAGAAATATGTCCCCGAATCTTCCATCTGTGAGGCTGAAATGACAAGGCCGATAGACTTGGCTGATTTCTGGAAGATGACAGAGTAGCGGCCGCTCTTCTCATTTTGAGGCCAAGAAGAAATCTGGCGAATAAGAAAAATCATCTCCCCACTAAGAAGCTGCTTGTACCATAAAAGGTGATATAATTTCTGGCTTGTCTCATATGAACAGTCCAGGCTGACTTCTTCCCCCTCTCGTGTGCTTGTGGTTGATTGGACCTGAGTCACTTTCTGGCCTAAAATGGATCCTGTAGGACAATCAAAAGAAAGAAAAAAATCTTATTCTGTGATAGTGTGAACAAAACACTTTTGGAATTCGGGAAGGTGAAGCCCAAGACAAATGTAACTGAAGATATATTCCACTTGCTTCTCTCCAATCCCTGTTCCCTCTCACATCCATGTGAGCTTCTATGTGCCTGGGGCAATGTTTCCTGCTTAGTTTCATTGGCTAATGTGACACATCCTTACCAGAGAAGGTCAAGGCCACCAGCATACACAGCAGGCTGCAGGGAGGCATGTTGTCATGTTCCTCTCTATGAGTGTTGTCTCCCCGGGGTTAGATCAGTGTGATATCTCAGTGCCTGTGTACTGGCTGTGTTTCCTATATTGCCTCAAGCAGGAAATGAGGTTTTATATGATCATAGACCACAAGTTCCTTGTGCAGAGACAAAAAGTGGGGGTCAACACAAGCTTTAACTTGCTTCTGGTCTTTCTTGGTAGTTAAAACGTGCAGCACCTGAAAGGGAGAATGGGAAAACATTTCCCTGTTGAGAACTTACTTGCTTTGCACACATGGGTGTTATTCAATGGGATAATGTACAGGACTGGAAGTCAGATTCATTAGGAACCATGTGCTCACTTTAATGCACCTACAGACACACCATTGTCATGTGTTTACTTCTCCATATCCATTATCTAATAAAGCTTTAATGTGAGAAATTACCAATATGGAGCCAGGTAGAAATAAAAGGGATTTTAATAAGGAAAAAGCCTTACTTACAGAGCGACCTAGCCATCATGGCAGGAGTCTGTACAGCAAGCTGAAAGTGAAACCAAAAACGAAACCAGCCACCTGAACGCCCCTCACACTACATCACCCTGACCATGCCCTCGCAGGCTGGTTAGATACGCCTGTATCCAGCCACTAAGCAGGAGTGGCTACAGCATCCCCTACAATTCCCATTTTAGTCTAAAAGAGGATTAAACTTAACAGTGTAAAGTATCCAAAATTAACAATCATAAAAATGAAATATAAGAAGACACAACAATCTGCTTATGACACATCCTAACTATCTATTTTAACTAAACCATAAAGTCATCTGAAAGAGATATCCAAGACTGAATACCTCCTTCCAATCTCAACCATAAACAATAGGAAGCTATCCCTAACTAGGTATATACACTATCCTAAATGACAGCAATTGGGGAAGGGGTCGTAGCATCCTCCAAGTTACTTCCTGCAAAAATGGGATGTCGATAGCCTTGTGGGGTCCTGTAGGAAGAAAATGTTAGTATAGTGAAAGTCTTGAATGGATTGTATCCAGTCCATGTTAGATGGGATACACTTGATTGAAGATCTCGCTTGAAATCCTCAACTTGATTGAAGTCAGTACCTGAAGCTCTGGCGGTAGTATCAGTTGAAATGGAGCAAGTTGGATCCAGTGCAGTCGAGGAGGTGTGGCCCATTTTCTTTCCAGGGTGTCCAGGGATTGCTGTCAGGCAGGTCTTCATTGGCTGTGTGGGACACAAACACAGTTAACAGAGAAATGTTTGCTTGTGTATGCATGAGAAAGGCAACCATGGGAAAATAAAGATTATGAGAGGGTGTACACCTTGAAAGAAAAAGTCAAGAAAAGACAAAGACAGTCCCCAAATTCTTCTCTTATTCTGTATTACATCAATTGGCTTCTTCATACAATACAGAAACTCTAAAGTTTAAACAACGTGCTTGGATTTTAGAGGAGGAAAGCCAAATCCACCTCTAAATCCAGCATTGGTTTAATTGAATAGGGACTAGGAAATAAAGAGAAATAGAGTTCTCTGAGAGACAGCTGTAAAGTTTACCATATGGCACATTCCTTTTGTTTGATGGTTAAAGCTACCTTCTCTTCTTAAGTATCTACCCATGCAGTGTCCTTTGCCTTCTGGAGATGAGTTTTCCTGTGATGATAAAAGCAAAACACTTCCCTTTCCTTTGGGAGGTTTCTATTTAGTTTATAAGATATACCTTATTAGAATACCTGTAATTTGTCCTCATCCAGAGGTTTTTCCTTTTCCACTCAAATCTTGATCAACTTTGATGGTATCCAAAGTTTTTCTTCTCCTGTGAAAACCAATGCAAAACGCCTACCCTATCGTAACACATGTCCTGGTTTCCATACAGAGATGAGTACATCTTTGAAGTACACCGGCTTATTGAGTTCAGCAGTTTTTTCCATAGTCCAGTGACTTTCTGCAGCTGTTTGTCCTTTCTCATTGGCATTAAGAAAGTTTAGTGTTAATAAAGCATATGCAACCTATGTTTGGAGGGTTTTGTCTTCCAAGCTTGTTTGAGGAGCATCTCCTTAAGTGTTCTATTAGATCTCTCAACCACTGCTTGTCCCGTAGGATTGTGTGGTACACCAGTGACATGCTTTATGTTATAATATTTGAAAAACTGTTCTAATTTTGTGGAGACATATGCTGGAGCATTGTCAGTTTTTATTTGTGCAGGTATACCCATAATTGTCATCACCTCTAGCAGGTGTGTAATAACAGAATCAGCTTTTTCGGAGTTAAGAGCAGTAGCCCATTGGAACCCTGAGAATGTGTCTATAGTATGATGTACATATTTCAAATTTCCAAATGCTGCAAAGTGTAAGACATCCATCTGCCAAACCTCATTTCTCCAAATGCCCTTAGGATTACAACCTACTGGCAATGGAGTTTGATTATAAAAGGAACAAGCAGTAAAGTTTCTCACTATCTCCTTGGCTTGTTGCCAAGTGATGGACAAGTCCTTTTTCAAACCTTTGCTATTTACATGATGTTTCTTATGAAATTCTGAGGCTTCTAGCACACTTCCAATTAACAAATGATCAATCTCATCATTGCCTTGTGCTAGCGGGCCTGGCAGACCCATATGGGATCTGATATGTGTAATGTGCATAGGATTACTTCTGTTTCTGATTGTTTCCTGTAATTGTAAAAACAGAGAAGTTAATTCTTTATTATCAGGAACAAATTCTACAGTCTCAATGTGCAAGATGACTCTCTCTCTGCATATTGGAAATCTGTAACTATATTAAGAGGTTCTGTAAAATCCATAAGCACCATGAGAATTGCATACATTTCTGCCTTCTGTACAGATGTATATGGACTTTGAACTACTTTATTTACCTCATCTGCTTTATAACCTGCCTTACCTGATTTGTTGGCATCAGTGTAGAAGGTAAGATCTCCAGAAATGGGAGTTTGTCTTACAATAGGTGGAAGAGTCCAGACTGTCTCTTTTATTAATTTAATTCTGTCAGTTTTGGGATAATTGTTGCTAATCGTTCCCAAAAAGTCAGTAAGAGCTATTTGCCAATATTCATTATCCTTCCATAAGGAGGAAATTTCTTCATTAGTTAAAAGTACTATAATTTCTGCTGGATCTTTTCCAGTCAGTTGATGAATTCTCAATTTGCCCTTTAAAATCAAATCAGAAATCTTTTCTATATATGTCTTTAACTTTTTATTCTGTTTATGTGGCAGAAATATCCACTCCAATATGGTGTCTTCCCTCTGCATCAGAATCCCAGAAGGGTATTCTCTGGATGGCAAGATAATCAGAATACAATCTAAATCAAGGTTTATCCGATCTACATGTGCATCCAATATTCTGTTTTCTACCCATTGTAACTCTTTTTCTGCCTCAGCAGATAATATTCTCAGACTGTTTAGGTCCTTATTGCTTTAAGGGTCATTTTTAAATGCTTTAAGTCATGTCCTTCTACACCAATAATCATCTGTAATTGAGAAATTTCCACTAATAATTTCTGAAGAGAATTAAGAGTTTGATAACGATCCCTTCTAATTTGTACCTTTTGAGGTCTGATTCTTTTTAATTCTATCTTGTAACCTAGATAGTTAATAGAATATCCTCTTTGTATCTTTTCTGGGGCAATCTGTAACCCCCATCTAGGCAAAACTTCCTTCACCATTTCAAACATATGTTCCAAAGTTTCCTTATTAGAATCTGATAAAAGAATATCATCCATGTAATGATAAACAAGAGGTTGTGAAAATTTCTTACGAATTACTTCCAAAGTTTGCTGTACAAAGTGCTGACACAAAGTAGGACTATTTAGTGTTCCTTTTGGCAGAACCCTCCACTGATATCTCCTAACTGGCTGTGAATTATTAAGAGTTGGTACAGTAAATGCAAATTTTTCTCTATCATTTTCCTGTAACGGTATTGTGAAAAAACAGTCTTTCAGATCAATGACTATGATCGCCATCCTTTAGGCATTAAGGAAGGCAGTCGCATTCCAGGTTTCAGAGAGCCCATTGGTTGAATTACCTTATTTATGGCTCTCAAGTCTGTCGGCATTCTCCACTTACCTGACTACTTTTTGATAACAAATACAGGAGAATTCCAAGAGCTAGTAGATTCCTCTATGTGTCCAGCCTCTAGCTGTTACTGTACTAACTTTTTAAAAGCCTCTAGCTTCTCAGAGGTCATAGGCCATTGTCCTACCCAAACAGGTTCATCTGTAAGCCACTTCAATGGCAGGGCCTTTGGCTCCTCTGAAGGTCCATCATTTGTACCTAGTTTCTGTACAGCCTGGATGGTTGGTAACCGTTTTCTATAGTGTCATACCAGATCTTTTCTACTGTCTAAAGATTGTACATAATTTGTATCTGACACTGGAGGAATATTAATCTGAGTGTTCCATTGCTGTAAGAGATCATGACCCCAGAGATTTATAGCTATATCTGCCACATATGGATTCAGTCTCCCTTTCTGTCCTTCTGGTCCAATGCAGACCACTGTTGAACTCTAGATAGAGTTCCAATTCCTAAAAATTGTACATTCACCTCTCTAAGAGGCCATTTCTGAGGCCAAGACTTTTGGGTAATAACAGTCACATCCGGCCCAGTGTGTACTAAGCCAGAAATAGTTTTATTATTAATTTTCACTTTCAACTGAGGGCTTCTATCATTAATAGAAGTTTGCCAAAATATGCTTTTCTCATTTTGTCCATTCACATTTAATTCTTCATCACTATTCAAACTACCATCTAGAGCAGTATCATTTTTCACAATAGGCAAAGAACTATCTATTCATCCTGTGAGAGAGTGTCTTCCACTGCTACTGGGAATGACTGGACCTTTCTTGATGTGGGGGTCATCTTGAGTCCCCTCTCGGGGTTTCCCAGCCTTAATTGGTTTCCTTGCATATCCCTGGACGATCTACATTCATTGGTCAAGTGCCTGCCTTTACCACATTCTACACAATCCAGAAGGAAGTGGCCTTTCCGTATGAGGCTTTGTTAGATTTCCTTTGTCTACAATTTCTCTTAGTATGTCCCATTCTACCACAGCTGAAACATCTTGGTTCCTGGCGCCTTCGTGGTCTCCTGGGGAAGGCTCTTCCTACCCAAAGTTCTGGTTCATAGTAGTAGTAACCTCTAGCCTCTTGGTACCTATGTTGACCTCTGTAAGGTGCTTCTCCTTCCCAAACCATTGCGTCCTCACCTCTAGAACTTTAATCTCCTGTTGCCTTTTTAAACATTTCGAGATGGGTTCTCCTACCCAAGCTCCGGTATCTTGCACATTATAATCAATGTTGGCTGCATGCAAAACCCATTCTTCTAGTGGAGCTGATCTGATCTTTAAAGGCAAAAGTATTCTTTTGCATATTGGGTTTGCATTTTCATTAGCTATTGTATATATAATTGATTGTCTTGTTTCTGGATCTGTTACCTGTAATTCTACTGCCCTAGTTAACCTTTGTAAGAAGTCCTGAAACTGTTCTGTAGGCCCCTGTTCTATTCTGGTATAATAGAACCAGGCATTCTCCTGGCTCAGAACCTTATCCCAGGCATTTAATGCTGCTTTCCTGCATAGGGACAATATATGGTCGGCATATTCAGCCTGAGCCCGTGGGTTAGCATAAATACCCTCACCAAGAATCTTATCTATAGGGGCTTCAAAACCTTCCTTTATGCCTTGACACTCAAGGAGTTTCACTTCCTCCCTGAACAATGCCTTCCACTGGATTTGGCATGATTTCTCAAGTATAGCTGCTCCAAATCATTCCCAACCTCTGGATGTCACCCTGTTAAAGGTTGCCCATGAATGTAATAGCTGTTTTATGTATGGGCTATGGAGACCATATGAGACAACTGATTCTTTAATATTCTTAAGATCCTTCAGCTGTGTAGGTTGCCTTACATAAGCCAGCTTCTAAGGGTGTTTCTTAGAAGCTGGCTTTTCTACCATGGTAGCTGGGTAGACTAATGGCATACAAGTAACAACCTTAGAAGAGTAATCATGATACCTGGGTGGAGTAAGTGCCTCTGATTGGAGTGATTCTGCCTCTGAGGAATCCCAATGCTCTTTAAGCCTAGTAATGATATCCTCATGAAAAGTTTCAATCTCCCTAATCATAAAAGATTCCAAGCATGTTAATGAATCGGTAAATTGCTCTAACTGCTCCTCTACACGTTTTTCTAGGTCTTTAATAGGTCGTCCTTAGACAGCATCTGGATAGTATGGAAACTGCCTTCTAGGTATTGGAGTCTAGATTCGAGGTCATGATTTGCTGATTTTGAGTCCTCAGCAATAGACCGAATGGACCTATCTAATCTGTCAGCCCTGTACTGTAAATTATATTCCAAAATTTCGAACCTAGACTCAAATTTGTGATCTTCTACCTTAGATGCTTCAATAATTGATTGAATGGCATTGTACAATTCCTCAACCCTATCCTGGGTATTTTGCACCTTTGCATCTAGTTTCTGGGTAATAGCACCTATCTGAGTTTCTAGCTGGCTACAGATATTCTTTAGTTCATCATGGTCTTCTGACAGCCTAGCCTCTAAGGCCTCAGACATGGAGGGTCTCTCTGTGTTTATCTTATCATAAATATGCTGCATCTCATCTTGGGTAACAGATAGCTCTGTCTTTAGTGTATTGGACACAGAGCCAAGCTTATCACCCAATTTCTGTTCCACTTGCTGCACAATTGTGGTCTGACCTAATCTGTTCTCCAAAACCTCATTGTGTAAAGCTGTTATTTCCTGTAAGTAGGTGGTGAGGTTATCCTTGTCCCTGAGACCTCTGGCTAGTAATATTATTTGTAGTAGCAAGCTAACTGCCATTACTGCATATAGGCCGGTAATTGGCAGATTAGCATCCTCCTCAAACATTGAATTCAGGTATTTAATTCAAGCAAAAATATTACCAATTTTAGCAAATAATAAATATTCCGCCATAATTTTACCTCATTTCTACTAAAGATGCAGTAACTATCTTTGACCAGCAGGTGGCACAGGTGTTCAGCTACTCAGCACGGCATTTGGCAGCAGTTGGTCAGGCAAGATGGTGGCAGTGGTGGAGAGAGGTCACAAAAGCAGCTGCACTTATCTTAGAGAGTATACGGCCTTGTGGTCACAATCACTGAAAAAGATTCCGCTCTATGGCCATGGTGGCTAGGGGAAGCCGCAGGACCTGCTGAAAGCTGAGGCCTTCTCGGCTGTCAAGTCCAGGCTGGTAAAACCATGGGAGGTCTGTAGAACTCTCCCAGCTGGGCAGACTGTTCTGAGCAGCTCAGTGGCAACTGGAATGTGCTTGTGTGGCGCAGTGGGTTGGCTGCGAGCCAGGAGCCCTGTGGAGAGAGGGCACTTTCCCGCCTAGGCCGCCATCCTGGTGGGACACACAGGCTGTCCCAAATGGGGACTAGGTTTCCAAAATCCCACTCCTAACAACCAGATAATGTGGGAAAATTACCAATAAGGAGCCAGGTAGAAACACAAGGGATTTTAATAGGGAAAAAGCCTTACTTACAGAGCAACCTAGCCAGTCCCTACAGCAAGCCAAAAGTGAAACTGAAAATGAAACCAGCCACCTGAATGCTCCTCACTCTACTTCACCCTGACCATGCCCTCTGAGGCATGGTCAGGCATGCCTGTAGCCAGCCCCTAAGCAGGCATGGCTACAGTATTCCCTACAAAGCTTAATTTTAAAAAGTCATCACATTTCCGTGAATTTCACTGTGAAACACTGGGACCTGATGAAAGACCCCCAGAGGCTCAGGTCTCCAGGATCTCGGTCCAGGACCTTGACAACCCCAATCACAGGGCAGACTCGAAAGCTTGATGCAAACAGCATGAGGCTTTATTACAGGTTTTTAACAAGCTAACCCCATGTTATCTCAGGCCTTTCATCCATCCACCATGGTGGATGGCTAGGAAAGACAATGAGAAGCCACTGCACAGAGAGCTTATAGGGCAGCTAAGGGGAGTGTCTAGGGATACGCACAGGCTCAGGATTGGTGTGCCTCCAGGCTTGCCCTGTGTTGATTGGTCAACTGGTTGTTATGGCCCTTAGGCCCTCCCAGGGAGATTGCTGTGCTCTGTGAGTCATTGCTGTGCACTTGTCCGACTTTAACAAACTCTGACTAGCTTGTAAAAGTCTAATATCAGGTTTTATTCAGAAGATTTCCTATTCTTGACATACTAAGAACTCTATTTATACATTTCATAGAAAAATCTATACCATTGCCCTGAAGCATTCAGTCTCACTTGTTAAATTCTGTGCATTTTTAATGTACAAGGCGATATCATGATTAGCTTGCTAGTTCTCTCTGTGACTCCAACCTGTTACATTTACATGATACATATAACCTGCAGGCACTTAGGGGCATGCTATCCTCACATGAATTGGTGGTTGAATGTTTGGATACTACTGTATCATCTTTTAGACGGTAGCTGTTATACTTTTAGTTGTTCTCATTGTCCCAGTGGATGAAATGAACCAAAAGGCATTATAAGGAAAAGTACAAACAAGGACTCTGAAAAAGCTCCATGTTTTGCTAATGAGTTTTAATAACAAGTCAACATGTATATCCAGGATGAGTTTCTGGGATCTGAGGTACACTCCTTTGCCAGTCACACTGCTGAGTGCTAACAGGCAGCACATGCCCTGGACTACACAGTCTCTGTGGTTGAGCAGGAGACCATAGAGCCACAGCAGCCTGGGGAGCTCATGATGGCAGGGCTGTGACCCCGTTTCAGTTCTCCACAGAGCAGGTGGACGCTCTCCATGCTGCACAGACACAGCCTCTGAGATGGGGCTTTGAGCACATTGGGTTTGAATGCTGGGCTGGACAGTTGGTCCCATTCTAAATGTTGCTTTGTAAATGGATGGAACTAGAAGAAACCATCCTGAGTGAGGTAACCCAGTCACAAAAAGACAACCATGGTATGTACTCACTAATATATGGAATTTAGATATAGAGCAAAGAATTACAAGCCTACAATTCACACCACCAGAGAAACTAGGAAACAAGGAGGACTCTAAGAGAGCTATACGTGGTCCCCCAGAGGAGGGGAAATGAACAAGATCTCCTGAGCAAAATGGGAGCATGGGGGGAGGGGAGAGGGAGTTAGGAGAAAGAGAAAGTGAGAAGAGGAGGGGAGAGGAAGACATGAGGGAGCAGGAAGGTTGAGTCAGGAGAAAAGTAGAGGAGAACAAGAAAAGAGATATCAGAGAGGGAGCTATTATATATTTAAAGAGAAATCTGGCACTAAGGAAATGTCCAGAGATTCATAAGGATGACCCCAACTAACAATCTAAACAACAGTTGAGAGGCTACCTTAAATGCCCTCCCCTGATAATGAGATTGATGACTGACTTATATGCCATCCTAGAGCTTTCATCCAGCAGATGATGGAAGTAGAAGCAGACACCCACAGCTAAATACTGAACTGAACTGGAATCCAGTTGCAGAGTGATGAGCAAATGGGTCAAGACCAGGCTGGTGAAACCCACAGAGAAAAACTGACCTGACCAACGGGGAGCTCATGATTCCCCAGACTGATAGCTAGGAAACCATCATGGGACTGCTCCAGACTCCATGAACATGGGTGTCAGTGAGGAGTCCTCAGAAATCTATGGGGCCCCTGGTAGTAGATCAGTACTCATCCCTAGCATAGGAATGGACTTTGGGAGTCCATTCCACATAGAAGGATACTCTTTCAGCCTAGAAACACAGGGGAGGGCCTAGGCCCTGCTCTAAATGATGTGACAGACTCTCAAGATCCCCCATGGAAGGCCTCACCCTCCCTGGAGAGCAGAAAGGGGATGGGATAGGTAGGGTGTTAATGGGAGGCAGGGGAGGAGGGGAGGGAGAAGGAACAGGGATTGAAATGTAAAAACAATCTTGTTTCTAATTTAAATAAAAAATGGGAAAAATGCTGCCTTGTCTTTCCTTGAGATGTAAATTGACAAACAGTTCTTTCTAGTGAAGATATAGGTTAATGTTGGTAAACAGTGGCTCAACAGTGAAAGACACTTACTGTTAATCATAAAGATGGAAGTTCAGGCCCCATTTAATACACTGTGTGCCCTGTAAAACCTGCAACTCCAGCTTTGAGTGATTGGACACCATCTTCTGCCTTCACATGAACACAGGTGTATGTAGCCATGTATACACACGTTTGTGTATACTCACATGGGCTTGCACATACACAAAGGTGAATAAATGTGAAATCTTTTTTAAAAGCTTAATATTTAAGGAATCACACAAAAGAATTCTGTCATTCAAGAAAACAGGGATTAGGGATATTGAGGGGGTATATCTTGTCACTGTTCTATTGCTGTGAAGATATACCACAGCATAGCAAACTCTTATAAACAAAAGCATTTAATTTGGGACTTGAGTACAGTTTAAGAGGTTGGTCCATTATTGTTGAAAGACAGTGAAAATAATATACATGGTGAACAATAGAAACCATGAGAGAGTCTCCCAGGAAAAAAATGCAAAGGGCTTTTTAACTGAAGTACATTTTGTTCCCTGGATTGTTCTTGGATGTGTTTCATGCCTCCTGTGTTAAACATACACATTTAATTTACAATACATGATTACACTTGTAGCATTAAGTGTATAAACCTTGCAATTGTTTGGTCATAAGTGGTCCTATTTCTATTCTGTGTACTGCAGCTGCTTCTATGAAATAAAAAATACAGTCAAAATTATATTTTTCATCTCCTAAATACACTTGTGAAATCATCTCTGAAATACAAGTGTGACATTATTTCCTTAGTGAAAGTTATGACTTTCCACTATATAAGTAAAATGAATTCTTCTTTCCCCCCTGAAGTCTTATGCATATTGTAAACACATTTCCATCCTTGTGAGTGCCTCCTGGTTTACATACATGAATTCTTGAATGTAGATGGGGACTTACGTGGCAAAACCAGAGGAAGTAGAAGAGATTGGTGGTCATGTAAATCACCACTTTTCTGGTCATCAGAGGATATTAAGATAAAACTCAAGTCTGTGTGATTTCTATCACAGAAGCCAAAGTCAAAGTGACTGACACATTGGGCTGTAATAACAACACATTAACAACATTGTTGCCAAGAGTGTAGGGGGATGGGGGCCTTATATAATTTACAGTTGGTACAAACCGACAACACAGAGAACTATTTATACACTGCTCAGTAAACGATTCAACTAAACTAGTTAAGGAAATAGATGTAAAACTCCAGCAGTGCCTGAGGAGCCAAGGGAGACTGGGGAAAAGCAGGTAGTGATTTCACCTTGGTCTGTCTGTGGCTGAATGAGTCTAATCCTTACATCACTGTGTCACCAGTCACCTGCTCCTGCAAATGAAAGCTGTCAGAGATTGGGGACTTTGTCTCACTTGCTGCTGGTCACATCTCTTCTTCTGCTGGCCACTCACCCCTGTGTAGAGAAATAACAAATGTCACTAGCTTCCCAGGTCTGTACATTCTCTTCATGGTTTCAGCATTCATGATTTTGTCTGGTGCCCCAGTTCCCCATGCCTCCACATTAAACCCCGTCCTGGGGTTTCTCCTCCATGACTCATAGGCTGGGTGAAGGGCTAGGACTACAAATGATGCTTTCAGGATCTTGTCCATTCCTCCTAGACTGAAGCTTGAGGAGAACGCAGGTGGCCTTTTCTCTCCCTCACAACACAGACTCCAACTTCACAGTTCTTTCAACAGGCTCCTCCCCTCACAAATACTTTGTCTAAAGCTATTTCTGACATAGGAAGCACTTCCTCATTCTGTTCAAATTTAGTATCACTGAAAATGCAGTCACGGAGAATCAGAAATCCACTCAATGCAATTTTACTATTATACATTTTTGGTAGAAATGTGTGTTGATATAGCCACCAAGAATAGCAGTGTGGATTTTCTGAAATATACAGAGAAGCGGGGAGAAAGAAGAGAAGAGAAGAGAAGAGAAGAGAAGAGAAGAGAAGAGAAGAGAAGAGAAGAGAAGAGAAGAGAAGGAAAGGAAAGAAAAGAAAAGGGAAGGGAAGGAAAGGAAAGAAAAGGAAAAGAAAAGAAAAGAAAAGAAAAGACCAATGATCCAGCTAATACCAGGTATAGGTTTTTATCCAGGGGAATTGAGGTCATCGTATAAGAGAGACACCTGCATATGGGTGTTTATGACAGCACCATTCACTATTGCCAAGATGCAGACCAAGCCTGGGTAGCACCTGTCAACTGATGAATGAAGAAAATATCATACCTGAAACAACAGAGTAATAATCAGCCGCAAGGAAAAGTGAACTGGCACCATCTGTAGGAAAACAGGCAGTATTGAAGGACATGTTGTTAAGCAAAGTAAAGCAAACACATAGAGACACACAACAAGTATGTGTTTGAATATGTGAAAACTAACAAAGAAAAGAAAGAAAAAAGAAAGTTAAGATCTGATATTAGAAGTTATGCAAATGAGTAAGGGGAGGGGAAAGGGTGATAGGATTCAGGGATCTGTACTGGCCTGTCCTTGGGCTTCTGAGAGGATACACCCTCAGCTGCAGCCACTAAGAGCACCATTTGTGCATATTCACTATGTTCCCTTTGAAAATGGCCCTGCTCCCCTCAAATCCCTCTCTCTGTCTCTTTCCCCCTGCTTGTTTTCATTTAAATGGGGTTGGTTATAAATGGTAATGAAAACCCTTCATTTTATTTAGACAAAAATGAGGAGATGATCCTTCTGTATATATGTTTGTCTTATTGATTGATAAATAAAGTACTGTTGGCCAATAGGAAAGCAAGATATGTTGGACTAGGAGACAAGGAGGATTCTGGGAAATGTAGTAGAGATCCAGGCAGGAAGTGACATAGCAGGCAGACTCAGATTATAAGCAGGAAATCGTGCTCTTGCTCTTCCTCTTCCTCCTGCTCTCTTCTCTATGGAGCTGCCATGTGATCCTGGGAAGAGGATGCCAGCAGAAGGCATCCTCAGTAAGATAAGTCTTATAATATATATATATATATATATATATATATATATATATATATATCATAATTAAGACTGAGCTAGCATATAAGAAATCCTAGTCAATTGTTCAGCAGCATTGTAAACTAATATAAGACTCTGTATGTCATTCTGGGTGTCCACATGGTGGCGGAGCTGGGGCAGATGGAGGAAAGACTTACTGTTACACCCCCTCTCTGTTCCCACTCTCTCTTGTTTCTCTCCCCCACTTTCCTTTCTCCTGCTGTTCCCATCTCCAGAGGCTGGTCTCCCCCCTCCCTTTCCCTTTTTTATGATCCCTTTCCCTATTAAAAATCTCTGCTTGGACCCTGTCTCATGGCGTCTTTCTCTCATGCGCTGCTTTTCTTAAATTACAACAGAGGGGACAGGGGAAGGGATAGGACAACAGAGGGGGGAGGCAAGATGAATATTGGGAAATCACTTCAGGTTCATATACTAAAATAGCACAACCAGCCCACTACTTTGTACAATTATTGTGTGCTGATGATTATGGCAATTATGTGATTAAAGAAATAATTGTCCGGGCATAGATGGTGCACACCTTTAATCCCAGCACTCAGGAGGCAGAGGCAGGCAGATCTCTGTGAGTTCGAGGCCAGCCTGGTCTCCAGAGCAAGTGCCAGGATAGGCTCCAAAGCTATACATAGAAAACCCTGTCTCAAAAAAAAAGTGAAAGAAATAATTGATTTAAGTTTTTTTCATTGTAGAAGCTTATACACACACATGCATAAAAAGACTTAAAATGTAGTTACCCTGGGATAAGGATACATGTGCTGGACAACACAGTCTAACAAATAAAAATGCCCATACCATGAATGGGTTACTGCTTCTGGTGTTTTTGTTAGTTTGATTTCTAATGCTAAGATAAATAAATATATTGACCAGAAGCAACTGGGGGAGGAAATTATTTATTTATTTGATTTACATTTCTGATCATGGGCTGTCACTGAAGCAAGCCAAGTCAGGAAATCAAGCTGGAATAGTGGCAGGAAACATATATAAAAGCTGCTCACTGGCTTGCTTCCCCTGGCTTGCTAATCTTGTTGTTGTGTGCTTATTTGTTTGTTTTCTCTTTTTTCTTTTAACTTTTTTATTTATTTTAAACATTATCCATAGTTTTCCCTCTATTTTTTCCTCCAGTTCCCTCCCCCACATCCTTTCTACCCCAACACCCATCCACTCCTCAGAAAGGGTAAGTCCTCCCATGGGGAGTAAGCAAAGTCTGGCATGTCAAGTAGAGGCAGAACCAAGCTCCTCCCCCATCCATCAATGTTGAGCAAGGTATCCCACAATAGGGATTTGGTTCCAAAAAAGCATTGAATCTCTCTGGTGCCAATATTTTTGATATGTAAAGTGTTTCTGTCTTTGTTGAGGTCAGCTATAGCACATTTTTCTCTCTTCCCCCTTCCAGTCTTTTCTCCACACATCCTCATGATTCCCTATCTTTCTATTGTGCCTAAAACTACTGCATTCTGGAGAATGAGAGAAGCCAGTCACAAGACAAAAGGAGATGGTAAGGCTTGTTATTTACAATAAAACAGGCAATTGTTTAGATTTCATATGAGTCATATTTTATTAATTCCTGATACAGACTGTAAACATGGTGATTAATTAGTCATAAACATTATTTTTCTTCCACTCACTATTATGTATATGGTTCCAGTTGGAACCTTGGAATATCCCATGGTGGGTAAGGGACAGAAACTTGCAGACATAACTTATGTGGAAAGATTTGGGGAAAGGAAATGGAGTAAGGGAAGGGAAGAGAGAGTAGGGAGAGACAAGGGGGAGACAGATAGAGACAGAAGAAGACAACAGAGACAGAAAGCTGCCTCCTCAGGGAAAGGGCAGAACAAGAGAGAGAAAGTAGGAGGCGCTTACCTCTTAAAGGGACCTCCACACCTGCGAATAGAGCCAGGGTACTGCCTGCCATCCTCAGAGGGTGACACACTGTGCCAGGTACCCAAGAGGTGGGCCCAGTTTACATGGATTACAGCATTACTTTTGTCATTTCTTTTATTTTTTGAGATTATAGTATAATCATACCAATCCCTCCCTCTATTATTTCCTATATTCTCCTCCTTGCTCTCATTCAACTTCATGGCCTCTTCTCTCATTAATTGTTACATACGCAGGTATAAACATATTTGTTCCTAAATATGTAAATATAATGTGCTTATCTGTACAATGTTGTTTGCATGTATGATTTCAAGGCTCACCAGTCTGTATTGGGTAACTAACTGGCATGCTCTTCTCTGGGAAAAAAAAATGTGTCTCACACTAACAAAATTCCTTAGTGGCACATTGGCCAGGGTCAAGGCCTTGTGCACTTTTTCACATAAACCGTAATAAGTCTATTGTTGTCCTTGTTCAGCTCATGTTCAGCCAGCCATGTTGGTGAGTCTCCTTGAGTGTAGCTTCTGACATTCTTAGGAGACACAATTTCACAACAAACTCCCTGACCCTCTAGCTATTGCTGTCTTTCCTTCCAACTTCTTCAGTGTCTCCTGAGTCTTAGGTACAGGAGTTTTATTGAAGACATATCCATAGGGATGAGACTCCACCACTCTGCATCTTGACTGGTTGTGTTTTCTGCAACGGCCTCCATCTGCTACTAAAGTCATGGATCTTGGGGGAGAACCTACAACCACAACCTTACGAAACCAGCACAATCCCCAGCTACATTCTAATTATTCTCCTTATCACATACACATTCCTTTGCACATTTTAGGATGTGCAATTCTCTTGTATTGAGTTGTGAGAATTTTAGACATTTTCTTTAAATGTAGTTGAACAAGATATGTGTTTGAGCACTTTCTCATAGTCAATCTTCTCTTTATTTCCTTAAGGACATTCAGATCTCTGTCTAGAAAACTTCAAAGCAATGAAGAGTAAAATTAAATATATTAAAAAGGTAACTCAGAATGATGAATTAGAAGATTCAATAACTTTAGTACCACCCAGTGTCATCTATGCATTCAATAAAATAGCACTGAAATTCTACACACTGTATTTTACATTTTGAATGGAGACCAGCTCACTGTGGATGGCACCATTCTGTGAGAAAGTGTCCTGGGTCATATAAGCTTCTTAGGTATGAGTCTCTGAGTAACCTAACTACAGAGTTCCTCCATGTTTTCTGTTGTAATCTCCTCTCTGAGTACCCGCCTTGATTACCAATGATGGACTATAACCAGGAAGGAAAGCTAAATGAATACTTGCACCTTCTATGTAGCTTTTTTTCTCAGAGAGATTTATCACAGCAACTGAAATGAAACCAGGAAATCCAGCTATCTGTACATTCTGTGTCTTCCATGACTTGATGTTCTTGCTGTTGCTGCAGTTTGTTTTCTCCTCACTAACCCTGATCAGGTCCACAGCAGAGAGACCTGGGAGCCTGCCTTTGCTTTTCATTCCCCTTTCTCTTTATCCTTTGTGAGATCTGCACACTGCAGCTCAAATGATCTCAGTGGTTCTGTCTTCATTCCTCTATTCCGTTAGTTCTAAGATGGACATTGATACTTCAGGACAGAGTATATATTGAGAAATGAAGATAAAACCAAAGTCCTGAACCTTTGAGGCCAAAAGCCTGACTGAGGTTAAAACTCTACCAATACAGGAAAGTGATACTAAACCAAGCAGATGTCCTGTTTTACCTTCATGATGCCTTGTGACTGGTTGGGCCACATCCACCCAGCTGAAGGTTTGTGTACTGGCTGCAGGTGTGTGGGGAGCACTGTGCATCTATAGCACAGAAATAAGTGCCTGAGTCTGTTGTCTGAGAGGAGGAAATGAACAAAGAGCTGCGACGTTCCTGAGTGACTGTGGTGGATGTCAGTCTTCCCCTCTGCTTTGTTCCAGAAGGATTGTAAAACAGGCTGATGAGGTGTCCCCTGGGATTTTGGTGAAACCACTGCACTTGTTTTGTAGTGGTGGAAAAGTTGCACTGCAGCTCTGCCCTCTCTCCCTCCTGCAGAACCAAGGACACAGGACTCTGCTTCACTTGTTGCCCTTTCACCCCTGATCAGAAACAGAGAAGAGACACAGATGGAGGTCACTGAGCATCCTCAGAACCCTGACCACACCCATGTCCTCTGAGAAGGAGGGAGCTCTGCAGGACTCCTGAGCTGCTTCCCACCCTCCATGCCCTGAGCACAATCCTCTCTGTCCCTGAGTGTGGACAGCCAGACTCACAGCAAACCTGGGAGCACAGCAGCCCCAGCAGAGAGCACAGCAGCCTCTTCATGGTGCTTGTCTAGATGCTGGAGACAGAAGCAAGTAACCAAGCCCTGGGCTGTGGTGTCAGGATGGCTGTTGAATGTCCCTCCTCCTGCACCAGGCAGCTCCACCCAGAAACCTTGTCAGACACTGCAGAATTCCCTCCCAGACTTCTGAGCCTGAAGCTCCTCCCAACCAGATGTGGCTGGGAGTCTGGGTACATCACAGTCCGGGGTAGAGGGTGCATTTTGAGATGAACCTGAGTTTGTATGCAGTTAAGGATCCTGGAAGCGGGAGAGCACCAGCCCCCTCCCAAATAGAAAAAGCCTCAGTCCCTTTGGAGCCTGGCTCACTCAGAGAAGCAACAGCTAAAGATTTAACCCAGGATGCAGGAGCTTGTTCTGACTCAAGACCCTTTTACTGGGGCCTGAATGTGGTCAGCAGATACAGAGAGAGAATGTGGAAGAGACATTGTCCATTCCTTGTGGGCATCTGTCATCTGCATAAAGTATGTTCTGTCAGAACACCTACTGCAGCAGTGGAGGAGGTTTACAAAAAATAGCTATTTACTAATTTCATATATGAATATTATGTATTCAGATCATATCCAGCACCAACACATTGTTCCCCTTACAACTCCTCCTAGAAGCCACTATTTCCCACTACTCTCTGCAGGAGAAATTGGAAGGGGGCATTGGGGCAAGAAGAAAGGGCTGAGGAGAAAGAGGTAGAATAGTGGAACACAGGTAGTGAAATGTCAAAGGGACATGAGGAGCTCTAAGTGGAGAATTCGTGGCAGGGTAGGGGGAGAAGGAAGGTTTCTGTGAGTTTGTCATAATCTATGGAAACACCATTTACCTTTTAGAAAGGAGTGTCCTCTAGAGGCCTGAGTGAGAAATAACAAGTTGATAGCTGCAGTGGCCTCCCCCTGTCTTTGCTGACTTCTGAGTGTGAATTCCAAGAATTTCTGATCATGTGCAGAGGAAGCTTAAGGCTTTCTAAGTAGAGATTTGTGAGTTTTTAGAAAAGGAGGAAATGAAGTTATGAACTGAAGTGGGATAGATTTTACATTAAAAAAATTACAGCATCTTTACGCGTTTCAAAACAATATTAGGAGCATAGTAATCAGAACACTGCATAGTCACCAGAGTTCTACACAGCACCATCAAAATGCCTGAGAAAAAGAAACAATTGATGTTGCTAGGAACGCTGCAGCTGTGTTAGCTCATGGAAAGTAAATTAGAGAGTATAAACTCAAATAAACATTGTAAAGATACATTTTTAAAAAACCAGCAAGCCTGCTATAGACAATCTTCACTTTGATGAATGCAGGCAGAGTAAAATTCAACAAATATCAAACTGATGAGAGACAGGTTACCTGTGAAGTTGCATTACCTTTCTTATAAAATACAACACGATTCAGAAATCACAGACCATATTCTAGGTTCTGCCCTCAGGAGAAGGCTATGTCATGCATGAATATCAGAGGACAGAGCATTGTATTCCAAGTCCACTACCACAATTCTCTCTCTAGCAAGGTATTTTGAGTGTTAACCTTGTACAAATAAGGTGCACTCTATCTCTCTTTCTCTCTCTCCCCTATGTATATGTATGTGTATGTGACTCTGTGTGTGTTGTATCAATAAAAGCAAAGTCACTGAGAACCTTAATACACAGAATTCAGTGAGACAATTTTGTGTCAAAGGAAGAACACAGAGGACAGAATCCTCTTTAGACAGATCAGAGGGCACAGTGTGGAAGAAGTGAACAGTGAGAGCAGGAAAGAACACTGGAAGCAGTCAGGGAGGGAGATACAGATAGATTACAACACTGGAAAATGCCTTCGTTACTTGAGCTAAGTAACCAAGAGGCAAATAGTCATGATGTAAAACACCATTAGCTAAAGATTGTGAAATCTTGATGACTACATCTATGTGTACAATGGGAGGCAGTGTCTCACATGAGTATGTCCAACTCAACATACATTCGCTCTAATCAGATCCAAAATGTGTTTATAGTCTCTTTATCATCAACTGGCAAATGAAAATTATACTTGAGGGGAATATGAGGAAGAACTGTCTTTAAAATGTTTTATTACTTGAATACAATTTAAACTAAAGACCATGCAATCACAGCACTGTGCTCTCCTTAGACTCCGAGTCTGTTTGGGTAAAGGACTCCGGAGCATGTGCTCCATTAATCCACATTAAATATTCTTCCAACCTGGATAATTTATCACCTACATGTTCTAAAAAGAATGCCTTAATATAATAATTTATCATTAATATTCACATTATAATTTTAACATGCATAAATCTAGCTTTGGAGAAATTGAATGAATTTATTCAAAATCTTAGTATCAGGCATGGGAGTTATTGTTCAGGGAGGCCCCAGAGGTATACAAAGCAACACAGGCCATTGTCATGGTTCTTGGTGCCCACTTTAACTAAATAGTGAGATCCTATGTCTAAAACCACCACTTTCTACTGTTGAATGACATAGAGAAATCAACCTGGAGCTGAGTGGAGAAAGGTCCTCCCTGCTGGTTACCATTTATAGCACTGGAAGGTCCTGTGCAGGCTGCCAGGAAAGGATAGAAATAATATTAACCAGAGCTGGACCATGTATGCTACAGTTCTGAACTTCTAGGTAATACGTGCTCAGTGGTGCAAAAGTGTCCTGACTGCTACATAATAATAATGCTGATTGTATTTGAATCCTACTACGTGGGAAGGAATTCACACCTAGTGCTGGAACATGGCCAAGAATCCCATGGTTCAGGAGGTCATAGGACTTACAGGGAAAACGACTATAAGGTTATTTTTCTAAATTGCCATGTAAAACTGCCTTATAATTGTGTGTTTATGATTACAGATAATTGCTAGACCCAACTGTGGTTGGACTGTGTGTTTCAGGAATTTTCTATAACTGGTTTCTATACCGTTTTGTTCAAAATGTCTTTAGTGTTAGTTATCCCTCCCTAGCATCCCCCCCTCTATTCTGCCATCTTATTACCACCCCTTTAATCCTTCCTGCTCCATTTCCCCGTTTATGGAAGTTTGATTTTCTTTTTTCCCTTCCTTTGAAGATCACCTCCTCCCTCACAGTCTCTTATGGATATCTATGTTAGAAGTTCTATGGATATTTCAAATGAAACATATTAAAAAGCACAGCCACATACTTGAGAAAGCATTGTTGGTTCTTCTTGGTCTAAGTTACCTTGCTCAGGATGACTGTTTCCAGTTCCACCCATTTCCCTAAAATTTTCATAATTTCATTACTTATCAGCTGAATAATACCCCACTGTGTAAATGTACATCTAGATTGTTTCAATACCTAGTGATAATGAACAGAGCACTGATGAACCTGGAAGAGCTAATATCCCTATGGAAATATGGAGAATCTTATGGTTAAATCTTCAAGGCTGGTATAGCTAGATCTTATGGTAGATCTATGTTCAGCATTTGGAGGAACCTTCATACTGATTTCCATATTGCTGGTGCCCCTTTGCATTACATCAGCAAAGAATAAGTTTTCTTCCTCATGTCATCCTCTCAGCTGGTGTCCTGGTCCTCCGTTCTTACAATCCCTCCTGCTCCTGTTCTGTGGTGTGCCCTGAGCCTTAGGTTTGGGAATTGAATGGTAGATGTGTTAACTGAGACTAGAGACCTCAGCAATATTCATCCTCTGCTTTTTGAGCAGTTGTCTATGACTGTAGTAACCACTCTCTGCTTCAAAATGAAGGTTCTTTCATGAGGGGTTTGAACTACACTTATCTGTGTGTGTTGGTGGTGTCCGTGAGCAGCTCCATTTGGCAATGAAGTCTATGGAGTATGGCTCACCAGTGAGTACAGGTAGGATTAGTGTTCTCAGGATAGGGCCAGGTAGGGGGAGTGTCTCCATAATACCCCTTACTTCTAATGGACCTTCTCCTACTTGCTGCTATCATGTTCTTAGGGGTTTGGCATGGTATGATTATTGAGTGAGAGATTCCCACTATATCTAGTAGAATGTGATTGTTTTATGGGAAAATCCCACTTTTTACTGCACACTTTATTTGCATACCATAATAAACATAATTTGTATAAGGTAAGGAAGCATAGAGATGTGAGATTGGCTGATGAAAACAAACAAGTTTCATGCATTATAGACACATGCATTCCGCCTGTGAAAAACAGTCTGATGATTAAAGAAGTAATTATGTCCCTACATCCAAGGTTGTGTCTAAACTCCCTGGTCATGTAGCTTACAGAAATGATCTCAGGTTTCAGTGTGCACTTTGAGAAAACAATGGTGTGAAAGGAAATTAAATGACTCTTTTGTGTGTTAAGAAAAATAGATGGTTAGCTAGACCACTTGCTTAAGGTTCTGTAGACTAAAATAAGCATAAAAATCTGCTGCACTATAACCACAAACAGCTGCCTGTCACATAAAGGAACCTGCTGAAATATACTGGGCTTGCTTAACATTTAGTTGATAAATAAGAAAAGAATCATTGCCTTGGGGTGAAGATGTTTTTGTTGGAAAAATAATACAATGGAAAATGTTTAATTACATGTGGGCTTCTAATAAAGCATGTAACTTGTAATCATAATGTGATTTCTTACTGTGTAAGGATGTGAGTTTGTTTTTGGAAAATAACGAACTTGCTTATGTGAGGTGGTTCCCTTCTTGCATAGAGCCTTTTGTCTTAGGTGGTATAAAATAGTTAAGAGAAAATTAATGACAGGAAAGTTAAGTTTTGCCCCCTCTAAGATTTCTGTGTGTGTTTAGCCCCTGATTCTATGCCTCCTGTCCAGTTTCTCTGACCTGCTGTAGCTGGACTCCAGCAGTGTATAATTATAATTATTTAGAATATAGTTAGAAGCTACGCTGATTTAAGAAAGTGGATGAAGTATGTTCTCCTCTAGGGTCTATGACCTCTCCAGCAATTGGTATTTAACTAGGTTTACAGTACAGTACAGTACAGTACAGTCTGAACAGTACAGTCTGAACCCATTGCTATTGAGCAAGCCTCAAATTCAATAAGGTTTATGTTAGTTTGCCCAAAGATAAAAGTGCTGCTATTGCACCCTGTGAAAACCTTGCTGTGGTGGTCTTTATACAACTTCATAGAATTATTTATTGCTTTTCTTCCTTAGAATCTTACATGGAACCTTCATATACTATGAGAACTCGTCTTCAAGGAAGAGTCTTCAGGTCAGTTCTAGCTAAATTTCCCCAATTCCTCTGTCTGAAGTATGTGGTGTGCTTAGGAAAATGGTTTCACCTTCAAATTCTATGAGGACAATCTATGGCAATGGCAATGCTGTATTTTATTTGGAGGAGACTCTGGAAGCCCCTAACTAACAACTTGCAGGGAGTTTTTCCATATTTGGCATTCATTCTAGGTTTGACAAGCACTCTTATGTAAGAGTCTATTTTTTTAAGATTTTATTTATTTATTATGTATACATCATTCCATGTTTATCTGCAAACCAGAAGAGGGCACCAGATCTCATAATGGATGGTTGTGAGCCACCATTATGGTTGTTGGGAATTGAATCAGGACCTCTGGAAGAGCAGTCAGTACTCTTACCCTCTGAGCCATCTCTCCAGCCCAGTGAGATTCTATTCTATGCTTGGCCATTCAAGTTGTTTTTTGAGTTTGACAATGCTGTTTGGCATTCTGTTTTGCTCCCTAACCAGTATGATAGCATATACTGGTCCTTGATTTCATTTCTTTCTTCCTTTACAGAGTGATAAATATGAGTACCAAAGGATTTCATTTTAAACCAGTATTGTGTTTCCCAAATTGAGATGGATCAAAACCTTGGCCTTGTTCCCCACATTGCAGAAGAATTATCAGAGAATCTAAGTCTAATCCCAGGGGAGTAATGACACCATGTCTTCAGGATTTAAGCAAGTGCAATAGAGGACTCTATGAGAGTGGACAATATGAGGGAGGCCTTTCTGGTCAGAGTCGTTCATGACCAGGCTGACTCCTGCATTGTGAGTAGAAAAGGGGAGGGCTGCCTCTGAGGCTCCTCTGGAATCTTGAGAATTCCAACAACTGTGTTTCCTGAGTAAATGGTGTTAGTGAGTGTGAAGATTTCAATGAGAATGGCCCCATAGGCTCATATGTCTGAATGTTTGGTTATAAGCTGGTGGGCTGTTTAGGAAGGATCAGGAGGTGTGGCCTTGTCAAAACAGGTGTGTCATGGCTTTTGAAATTTCAAAGTCAAAGCCAGGCCCTGTCTCTCCCTCTCTCAGTCTCTTGTTGGTGATCATACACTGGCTCTTAGCTTCTGTTCCACGGACATGGATGACTGTCTGCTACTATATTCTCTACAATGATCATCATGGCTAACCCTTTGAAATTGTAATCAAGCTCCCAATTAAAGGCTTTGTTCTTTAGGTTGTCTTAGTCATGGATTCTCTTTACAGCAATAGAAGAGTAACTGAAATCAGAAGTTAGGCTCTCTGTAACATGGACCAAAGAGAGGAAGAATAAATAACTTGTGAAATGAGACTGAAGTAGACTTAAAAGTCTACAGAATATATGTTCTTCATTTGGATATAAATTTGTGGGGTAAAAGCAGAAGATTGCTGGAGAATTTAAACTATGGAGAATTCACTAAACTATGTAAGATATATCAGTAGTATTGAATCCCATGTCTGGGTTTTCCTGGATATGTTTTCTGTCAGAGGTCCTTCACTTAGGGAGAGAAGAGTGTTTTGGGGATTAAATCTTGGATTGTCTTTAGAATCCCATCTTGACAGAATATATGCAAATTCCTAGAAACCTAGGAATTTGACCTCAGATTTGGTGCTGTTTTTCAGAATGCTAGGTAAACCCCACTGAGAGAAGGACCATAGGCCTCCCTCACAGGGCCACTCTCCTCAGCCCTCCTGCACCTTAGTTTGTGTGCAGCTTCCCCTGCATCTCCCTCACTGTGTCACTCAGAGCACAGTAGTACAGGGCAGAGTCTGACAGCTGCATTGAGGATTTCTCCAGGTGGAATGAGCTGTTTCTCTTATGAAGAGTGGCATGGAACCCTTGCTGCTCTGTCCTCTTGTTCTCTGTGGCGCTCCTCAGGAGTAGCTGAGGGGCTTTGTTGAGATATTGCACATACCAGAAAACCACAGGACCTGAATAAATAGTCTGATAAGTGCAGTTCAGCATCACAGGCGACCCCTCTGTGACAGTAACCAGGCCTTCTGTCTGGGCCACTGAGTCTCCATTGCTCTTCCCTTAAAAAATGAAAAACAAATAAATAAGGAGAAGTTACACTGCTGTGTGAGGAAATGGTAAAGACTCACACAGCTGTGAGAAGATGATGTCATCAACACTTAGGTAAATGTAACTCACCAAGCATCAAGAGGAGCAGCAGAACTGGGCAGGTGTCAGGAAGCATGTTCACAGAAGACAATGACACTTGGTTCTGGAGTTCACCAAACTCACAGGACAAGTCTCCTCAGGACCTTATTGAAACTCCTGACTCATGAACAAGGACCTCCTTCTGCACAGTAACAATCTGTCATGTGAGGCATTAAGCACATCTGAAGAGGCAGCGCCCTCTTCTGGTTTCCCTTCGAACTGCACCATATAAGTCTGCACAACACAGTGAATAAACTTGAAACCTAACAAAAGGAGGCTAGTCTCAAGTACACAGAGGATGTTTGTCATCACCAGTGTATCCTGTGGTATTTAGTGTGATTTAGTGTGATAAATATACATAAAATTAGATGTATATTAACATACCTCATACAATTTTTATACTTTTTCTCATTTTATTAGTCCTTAGGGATCGTTATGCAATGAATTTTGATTATATTCTCTTCCCCCTCCACTCCTGCCTCATTCATCCACTCTTTCCTACCAACCCAGTTCCCTGCCCCTCTCTAATAGAAACACTTCAAGGTTTGCACAGCCCATAGACTCTCGCATGTGTGATCTTCAGTGGAGAGTATTCTATGTACCAAAGCTGCACCAGTAAGGAAACCTGAATCCTCTTCCCAGTAGCTACCGATAGCCCACAGCTCCTTAGCTAAGGGTGGAATGCCCATCTTCTCTCTGCCTGCTGGAATTATGTTTGGCCTGATCCTTTGCTAGTCGTATGTGTGCTGTCAACCTCTATGAGTTCATGTGTGCAGCTTCCCTGTTGTGTCCAGAAAACACCGTTTTCTCCAGTGTTTCTCTGACCTTGGGAGGAGGGTGTGTGATGGAGATGTCTCACCTGGGGCTGAGTGTGCTACAGCCTCTTCCTCTCTGAAAGCACAGCGCCGCACCATGTACAGGAAATGACAAAAGTGTTTTTCAAGTTCTAGAATAATTTTTAAAAGCAAAAGAAGGACAAAACCCTCCTAAATTATTTTGAGTGACTTAAAGCTAACTTCCTTATTTTGTGTTTTTAATGTTTATGCTAGAGGTGGCCTTTGAAAACTAACAACTGACAAAGGCTGCACTGGGAGGCCTGTGACACAGGGTGTGGATGGGGCTCCAGGCCCTGTGGCAGGTTTGAGGACAGGCTGCAGGTGCCAGGGGAGCAGTGTGTATCTGTGGCACAGAAGTACATGGCAGAGTCTCCAGGCTGGGTGTCTGTGATGTGCAGGGAGAAATGTTTGGCTTTTTTAAACTGTAAAACTATCAGTCTTTTGTCCTGCTTTCTTTCCATAGTTGATCGAATATCAATAATGAGCTTTGGATGCTCTCCAGGTCCTTGCTTGTACCAAGGAAAGTAGGATGAGCCACTGTCTGTGTAAGTGCAGTTGATGACAGCGCTGTCTCCGTCTTGGACACTCAGAATGGAAGGAAGCTGCTCCACCTGCTCTCCTTGGCTCAGCCCTATGCAAAGAGATGGAGAGAAAGGAGAAAGGTTTTCAGGTCATCACTGACCAGGATTCTCTTTTTCTAAAGTCCTAGATGAAAGCTGAATAAAATAGAATTCCTAAAATCTTAACTCACCATCCATCTGCAGCCACAGGAACAAGAATAAAGTAAGGACATATGTCTTCATTGTTCTTCCCAATTAAATTAAGATCCAGTGTAGATAGTCATGACTAGCAGGTCAGCTACAGCTACCAGGGTGTTGTTATTTCTCAGTAACATTTATACCTCTTGAGTCATCCACTCAGCACTGAGACAAAGGCTGTGTTTCTGCCCTGAGCCTGCAAAAGGAAGAAACAGGAAGAGAATCCTCTGCACACTCCCCAGCAGCTGAGGTCTACTGCCACCTTGTGGTTGCATCCTTAACCAGTGAGGCCTCTGCTTAAGTGTTCTCTGACCTGTGAGGGACTCAGACACATTAATCAGCATTGTTTCCTATCAACTGGGTCCTAGTGCTGAGAGATCAAGAATGGTATTAACACTCACAAGTGAGTCTGTTTCCTATCTTTAAATCTACCATAGATTATGTAGAATTCTTCATATGTAAACATATATATGTATATATATATGATTTTTCATATATAAATGAATATGTGACATATTTTTGTATATATAAAAGAGAAAGAGAGATTCCTTATGTCTAAAACTGCATTTACTGATGCACTCCCTTATCACAGAATACTCATATCATTCATCAAGCAACTCCTCCTTTTTTTGGAGACAGATATTTAGGTCAGTGTTTGTCCTTGAGAGCTATGTCACCCAAGTAAAGGCTTTTTTCTGTCTCTTGTGGGCTTTCAGTTGCAAAACGACAATGTTCTTTCCATTGCAGTGAGATCTGGTTGACAATACAGGTATGATGTTTATATGCATGCATCTTACTTTCCAGAGAATATGACCTGGAATCACAAGTACACATCGGAACTACTCTTAGGAAAGCTCTCATAAGTCATTTGATCCTATTTGTTATTCTTTTGCTTAAATCAGAAATAATGAAGAGGCACAGAATGAGAATGAGACTATTAGACATATTAACCAGTTTATTATAGGCCCAGCAGAGTAGAGAGACTAAGGGAGAAGAGGTACAGGGTTAATGGCTGACCATCATGGCCGGTCACCCTAGAGAGACAAAGAGAAAAGAAGCAGAAGCAGAGAGAGAGGTACAGAAAAGAGTAAGAGAAGTAAGAGAAGAGGAAAAGAAGAGAGACATAAGTGGAGACATAAGTGGACAGGATTCTGTCTTTTAAAGGGGTCCTTTGCACCTGTGTGAAGACTTAGTTCCCATGGAACCCTGGGCTGACCAGGGTACTGCCTGAGTGGATTCTGCCAGGTAACAGAGGCAGACCAGCATAATGCCTGAACCTTTCATTATTGGCACCATTAATTTCACTCACTCCCACCGAATCTGTACTGAATTACTGATAGAAGAGCAGTGGTGGATTCCTGGAGAATCTACCAAACCTTGCAACTAACTCTACTTTCCTCCTTCCTGTGGACCCTCCCAGCAACACACCACCCCATTTCTAGCCCATTTCCTTTCTTTTGTCTCAACGGTGAAAAGCTACAAACACTGTCTAATTGGTTACTCAGAGTATATATAGACTTGGAAAGTAGGTAGGTCATCTTCACTGTCCTTCTTGTCCTCCATTACAGTCCCCCTGGTACCATCTCCTGTAACAGAAACTTGCAGAGGCCTGTCCTTTCCCTCCTCCTCCGGTCACTTAGGATTCATCAGAACATCCAGTCCTAAAAGGAATGTCCCCATCAAACTTCTCCCCTCAGGGTTTAGAGAATTGTGCAGAAGAGGAAGCAGAAAGATTATACAAGCCAGTGGGGATGGATGCCCTAAGGAAACAATGCCCTCCAGACACAGTAAGACTGGCTCACATATGAACTCATAGAGACGGTGACAGCAAGCACATGGCCTGTACAGATCCTATACCGTGGTGAGAGGTGAAGTGAACATTGTCGTGACCCGGCATGTCTCAGCTTTAACCCACAACAGCCATGAGGTTCTACTTGAGTGGGGGTGTGTGGACCTGGAAGCTCCCAGCAACCCAGCGATGATAAGGACCAAACATAGGCATCTTGTCATCTTCAGAGAGCTCTCAGTTCCATGTTGTAGAACTAGAGTGATTTCTTTATTAGCCATCTTTTCTGGTGTTTCTTAACCGTCCTGCCATGACCATGAGGGAATCATCCCTCTTTGTTCTCCTCTCTCCTCTAGTCACTCGCCCCTCATTCTTAAACTTCTGTCCTCACATGTTACTCACACACCTCTCCCTCTGCCCAGGTGAGGGCCTATTTAGATGCTTAGGTGCATAGAGATGCAAATTAGGAGGCATATTAGCCTGAGGCCATGGTAAACAATAGTAGCCTTATAGGCATTAACAATACAATGATGGACCAGAGCTTTCCAGTGCCTCTGTTTACAGGAGCTAGAGACTGGGCCCCAAAATATTCCATAACAGAAATATTTGGTCCCCCCACAGAACAAGATCTTTCATCCCTAACCTAGATCCTATCTCCAACTGACAACCTCTCATGAAGGAAAACTTACTTTTTGCCAACAGCATTTCACTGGTATACAAACCACACTTAGGGGCAAGTCTCATGTCCAGCAGTTGATGTCTGATTCAAATGAACCCAATTTTATTTTTAGAGGGTTTTTATCTTATAATTATTTATCTGGGCATTATTTAACATATTGGTTGCTTGTTTTTGTATTATAGTTTCCAATATTGTGGTTTTATCATTTTTTTTGTGTGTAAGCATGTGAGTTTGCATGTATGTATATGTGCTTCTCATTTTTTTTTAACTTTTTTTTTGTTTCTTATTTCTATTCTGGTTTGTTTGTTTACTCACTTGTTTGTTTTCTTTTCGGGATCGAGGAAAATTCCACTACAAAATTTCCAGAGCTCCAGTCTGCATTGAATAGTGGATGCTAACTGATTTGCTATTGAATGACATGGCCTCAGTAGAGAATGTCCCCTAGTTTGCATCTCTACAGAACTAAGCATTTGAATAGGCCTGCACATGGGCAGAGGCTAAATGTGTAAGTAACAAGTGAGGACAGGGATAGAATGAGGGCTATCTAGCAGGGAGAGAGGCTACCGGAGCAGAGAGAAATGGCCTCCTCACGGCCAGGGAAGCATGGTTAGGAGACAGCCAGGAAGATGCCGAATAAACAAGAGACTCCAGTTTTGCAGCATGGAACTGAGAACTCTCTAAGAATGACAAGTCCACGCTCCCCCCCTCAGGCAGAACCTCATGGCTGCCATGGCTTGGGGGTGAGACATGCTGATCCATGACAAAATGGTGCCTGAACAGGGACCTGAGAACGTGGGAAGAGGCCATGGACACCACGAAGAAATGGACACCAAAGAAGCAATGGACAAGGCAGAGGCATGGACACTTCCAAGAGATAGTTGTCTCCGTTGAACCCGTCGGAGAAGAAGCATGCGCAGGAAAAAAAAGAAAGAGTGGCCTAGTGTGGTGAGTGAACAGCATTAAGTCAGGAGTAAAACTGTATGTAATTGTAGAAATAGGAAACAGATATTTGTAATATAAAATAGGAAGACGTCAGCCAGCAGCTGACGATAAAAAAGGTAAATCGGGTTATTTAACCTTTAAAGCAGAAATGTACACAAAAGTATATGTGAGACGAAAATGTCAGCCAGCTGCTGACAAAAAAGGTAAAGCGGGTTATTTAACCCTTAAAGTAATAGAAGGTACACAATGTAGATATGAGACTGAAATGTCAGTCAGATGATAAAATAATACAATATAGTGAGTTAAACTCCAGAGAAAAAATGCAGGTAATTGTAAATATGAAACAGGAATATTAGCCAGATGGTAAAGAGAAGTAAGTTAGCCTTGAAAGTAACAATGTATGTAGTTAGAGAAATCAGGCAGAGTTATTCAGATGATTGTATATTTATTTACTTGGGTATAGTTTAATAGCTAGGAGAGCTGAAACAAAGCAAAAGCAAGTACAGGAGATTTTAGAGTTTAAGAGCTTTAAAAGGATCCTTCCTGCTCATAAAAGCCACTGCAGTGACTCTTGTCAGCGTTTCAAGTTATACAGGGGCTTCGGAAGACATAGGCGTGGCCTTGCATACACGCAAGACCATGGGAGATATCTAGGAATGTACTGGAGAACAGAAAACTCTGAGCCTACATAGGGGCGGCTGGATGGTAAAGAATATACAGGACAAATGATTGGGATGAGCAGGAAGAGAGAGTTTATAAGTACCAAGATGAGGAGTCTTCACCTCCTTCATTTTAGACTGGTAATACAGAAAGACAAATACTCAATGGTAAAATTCAGCAGGAGCTAAGAGACTTGAAAGTTTTAGTGAAATTGCTTACAGGAGATAAGAAATTTATAGATTTCCTCGGATCAGAGAGAGAAGCTCAGGGGAACATAAACAGGGTGCATGTGCCAAGACCATTCAAACAGCTCAAGGAACTAAAGATGGCTTATGTCCAGTATGAACCAACAGAGGCTGATAGGGAATATTCCTGTAGAAGCCTCATCCCCAGAAAATTGAAAGTGGGTAGCCAAGGCCTGCATATCAGGAGGAGAGTATTTGTTATAGAGGACAGGCAGGGACCTAAGAAATTAGTTCAGAATTTGTCTCTAGGCCTGTGTTGACATTATCAAAAAAAAAAAAAAAAAAAAATCAGAGACACAGATGTTGGAGCTTTGATTGTGAAACAGCTAGCTTTTAAGAAGGCTGGTACTGCATGCCAGGCCACGCTAAGGCCTCACAGTAAGAGAACTGACATAGGCAAGTTCATTAAGATTTTTTCAGATAATGGAACTAGCTTACACTCAGGGATTATCAATGGTGGCTGCCTTACAGGAACTTCAATTAAAAATATGTTACTCCTACAGAGAAAGCAAGACATAGGGAGGAAGAAATGCACAGAGCCCTCTAGAGGTTACTTTGGATGTGTTCAGGAAGGGCACTGGGTCAGACAGAGTCCCAACAAAAGAGGAAATGGGGATCAGGCTTGTGCCTGAGATACAGCCACAGATTTTTCAGTGGTTTGGGGGGCAAAAGTTGAGCTAAGACCAAGGTCAGTCCTGGCCAGCAGCTTCGTGCCACCTTGTGCTGGGGTCCGAGGTGGGCTCAAAAAAAAAATGGCTGATGGCACAGCAGACATCCTGAAGCTCCTCAGGGTAACTTACAGCCTTGGGAGATGCCACTGAAGGAACCGGCTTCCCTTTTGGCAGCCATAACAGCCGAACATGTGCTTGCCATATACCTGCCTTGGTCACTTAGAGGTCAGATGCCTGTCTTGTGACAAGGAACCAATCAGAAGTTAGCTGGTGGCGCTATGCTTTACGACCCTGGGTGTGCTTTACGGACAAGCGCACAGCAATGACGTAGAGAGCATAGCAACCACCCTGGGAGGGCCTATGAGCCATAACAACCAGTTGACCAATCAACACAGGGCAAGCCCTCCAAGCCTGGAGGCACACCAATCATGAGCCTGTGCGTACCCCTAGACACTCCCCTTACGCTGCCCTATAAGATCTTTGGGGAGACCTTAGGAGCCGTCTTTTTCTAGCTGTCCGCCATGGCGGGTGGGTGAAAGACCCGAGCTAACATGGGGTTAGCTCGTTAAATTACAATAAAGCCTCGTGCAGTTTGCAGCAAGCTCTCGAATCCGCCTGGTGATTGGGGTGACCGCGAACCTGGCCTGAGACCCCGGATACTTGAGTTTTCGGGGGTCTAACATTTTGGGGGCTCGTCCGCGATTTGCGACCACCCTTCACCTGAGTGGATTCGATCTTGGAGGTAAGATGATTCGAGCTCGCAATTTATATATGTTCAGTGTTCTATGTTTCTTGTTTTGTCTCTTGCTGTTTTGTTTGGTGCCATGATTTGTATTTGATCTGGGCAGAATTTGTATTTGTAATTCGGACTTCTGGGGAAGACCCTGAAGTCCTGCCCTGGATGAAAGTCCGAGGGTTGCTTGATTTGATCTGCGCAGAATTTGTAATTTGTATTTGATCTGCGCAGAATTTGTAATTGAACCATAGGGTAAGCAGACTTGCGAGAACCTTGGTTCCACCCTGGATGAAAGTCCAAGGTTTGGTTGTAATTTTGGTTTGGGGCACCATTTCCTTGCCGCGGTTTGTCCTGTCTAATGTTTGTGCTGTCTAATGTGCTGTCATTTGTGTTATGTGTTTCTTAAGCATCTCTTTCTGTCCCTGCTCACCCTATGCATGTGGCATGCATGGGTCAGGGGGTCAGGGGTCTTTTCTTGATTCTCTGAGCACATGGCGCCACCTCAACTGTGATCGGCAGATGCGCCCTGTGGACAGACTGCCACTCTGAGGACACCCAGGACCCAGGAGGTATGGACTCGGGCCAAGGACACTTGGACCCGCCTCAGTTAGCCGCCGAGTTCTGCCGCCGTCTTCCCGGCGCCATTGCCTTATGAGCAGCGTGGGCGGATTGGGTTGGCGTCTGTTCTTTCCTGTCTATTCTGTGTTATCATCATTGGTTTTCAATTCAGGATCCACCACGCCACCCCCTTTCTATCCCCACCTGCGGGTCTGAGGCATGCCCAGTAGGACTGTTTCTGCCCCAGCTGCCGTTATGGCTGTTTCCCTGCTCTGGGGGAACATGGCTACAAGGCTGAGATCTGCTACCCGTCTTTCTGTGCTCCACACACATGGTATGCAGGGGGGCCGCAGGAGTCTTTTTCCCACCCCTGGATTGGCCAAGGGTCTGGGGTTACCAGCAGCACCCCCACCCCAGGTCTCTCTGCCTTGAGCACATGGAGCTAGCTCAGGCAGATGAACCATCTGTCCTGATCCGGATATTCAAAAAAAAAAAAAAAGGGGGGGCCTTAAAGTTATTAAGAATTGTAAAAGGGACTTTGACAAAATTTTTATGTTGACTGAGAAATAAAAAAAAATGTAAAAGACTTAAGTAATAAAGAAAAAAAATTGTCTAAAAATGTCTAAGAAAGTCAGAGAAATAAAATAAAAGGTCAAAAAAAAGTTAGAGGTCAGAGAAAAAGATTGTTACAAAAAGTTATAGAGGGTTAAAGTTGTAAAAGGTCAGAGGAAAGTTGTCAAAGGTCAGGGAAAAGGTTGTTACAAGTGAAAAAAAAAATGTAAACTGTGCTATGGTTTCTCATGTCTACAAACAGTAATTTTTAAAAATGGTAATATAAGTTAAAATTTTAACCATATTAAGCTAATTCTGTTTTTAAAAAGTCCTGTTTATTTCTCAAGTAAATTATGTATACTTGTTTTAAAAATGTTCTATATCCTGGTATAAACTTAAGCATGTTAAGCAAAGCAAGTTACGGCCATTTTGTAACTGGTCACATGACTTGACTGGTCGCCATCTTGACTAAAGATGACCGCATGGAAATTAGAGGTACCATCTTAGAAACAAGTTTTACAATTAAGATTTAAAATGTTAATGCTTTTATATATTACAGAAAGACCTTAAGGGAATTTAAATTTCTTTTTAAAACCAGTTTTCAAATGTTTGTTTTTATTAATGTTTGTACTTAAAGAGCTTCAATTTAGAATTATTTTTAAGCAAAGCCTGACAGTGTAAAGTTCTTGTTTTATAAAAGATGCTGATCTATATAAGACGGTACAGTTTGTGTTTTCAGAAGTTAAGTTTAGAATGTTGGTGACACACACCTTTAAGCTCAGGATGTTGATGGCACACGCCTTTAAGTTTAGGGCGTTGGTGGCATACGCCTTTAATCCCAGCATTCGGGAATAAGAGTTAGATGGATCTTTATAAGTTCAAGGCCTGCCTGGTCTGGCAGATCGAATTCCAGAACAGGCTCCAAAGTCACAGAAAAACCCTGTCTCAGAAAGAAGTTAAGCTACTGTTTAAGGAATATAAGGTAGCTCTATGCAGTTTTAAGTTCAGCTGTATTACAGAAATAAGACTTTACCTAGCCACCTATGTGCTTAATGTGTGCTTAAGGCAAGTAACTAAAACAGACAAACAGACCTCTAATGCTTCAGAGATCTTCAGAATATGGCATTTAAATTGTTATCTTTAAAGTTTATAATGTCAGACAGACTGCCAGATCCGGACAGTGACCCAAAGTCTCCAAAGATTATGAGGCAACCCAGTTCCTGCACCTGGACCAGTGAGCGAGATGCTCAGATGTGATACCTGCCGCCTGCCAGAACCTAGCCGAGACTGTGGACAAAGCTGCTGGACACTGGAAAATTGATTGCACCCCTTTGCCTAGACAAAACAAGGTCAGTCTTTTCCATGTCCCTCTTCCACAGAGAGGAAAAAAACTCTCACAGTATAGGCCTGGCGAAGATTGCTGTTCTTTGAGACAGCTGCCTCCAACAGTAATGGAGAAACTTGGGTTTGGCTAACTGTATATAGACTGGCTTCTAACTGGCTTCTGTCACTTTTTAGTAGATTCGGACAAAATATACCCTTCTCAGATCTCTGAAATATTACTGGTTGTCAGCTTGACAGCATCAGTCAGTCAGATCCACTATAGACTAGTCAGTATGTTAGCTGATAAAATAGTAACTATCTACTGTTCAGGCACGAGCTCAAAGTTTTTAAGTTTATTTTGGTTGTCATCTAAGTACAAACTTAAAGGGCTTTTCATCAGGCCAAAGGCACCTCTGTCCAATCCATACCTGGCTCTCTGGACAGAAGAAAAATGTACATGCTTATAGCCCAAATCTGCAGTTTTTGCTAGGACTCAAAGTTATAAATATGTTCCTGCTGTTTAAACAGATATCTGCTTTTTCTGCACTGCGGGCTTCAGTAAATAAGTTTTAACCTCTGTTCCTAGTTTAAACATGTCTTAAACAGGTTTCTGCTTCTGGCAGACATCTGAGTATCAGTACTCACTACAGGCTGTTCTAAGTAGATTGCGAGCCCTGGACTTGCTGTGGATGTGAACCAGTTCAGCTGATATGGACACCCCCTGTCTCTGCAACAGTGTCTGCTAACCAGAAGCCCCTAATAAATTCCCCATTGCCTAAATTCCTTTTTGCTTTTGACTAGCATTTCAACCTTCTGGGGTCCCTAACTTCGTCCCAAAGTCAGCAGGAAGCAGTTTGGAAAAGAATTTCGCCGTCCATTTTCCCTGGTTAAAATGCTAAGTCAAAAGGAACTCCCTTGCATGGGGATGACAGTATCTATCACTCCCTGATGGGGATGCTAGAGAGACAGCAATTCCATGATTGGAATTTACAAAAAAGAAAATGGGGGAATGAAGGAACCGGCTTCCCTTTTGGCAGCCATAACAGCCGAACATGTGCTTGCCATATACCTGCCTTGGTCACTTAGAGGTCAGATGCCTGTCTTGTGACAAGGAACCAATCAGAAGTTAGCTGGTGGCGCTATGCTTTACGACCCTGGGTGTGCTTTACGGACAAGCGCACAGCAATGACGTAGAGAGCATAGCAACCACCCTGGGAGGGCCTATGAGCCATAACAACCAGTTGACCAATCAACACAGGGCAAGCCCTCCAAGCCTGGAGGCACACCAATCATGAGCCTGTGCGTACCCCTAGACACTCCCCTTACGCTGCCCTATAAGATCTTTGGGGAGACCTTAGGAGCCGTCTTTTTCTAGCTGTCCGCCATGGCGGGTGGGTGAAAGACCCGAGCTAACATGGGGTTAGCTTGTTAAATTACAATAAAGCCTCGTGCAGTTTGCAGCAAGCTCTCGAATCCGCCTGGTGATTGGGGTGACCGCGAACCTGGCCTGAGACCCCGGATACTTGAGTTTTTGGGGGTCTAACACCACTATGGATGATGCTAGTCAATGTATATAAATGCTATTGATACAGCCAGTCAGAAACTGTTTTAACACCTTATGGAGAAAAAAAAGCAATATATTTAAGCTTAGATCTGTTCAAATTTTGGATGCTCATATTTCAAGGATTGACTATAGCTACTGTGTTAGGAGAAATTTCAATTAGGGATTTTTCTTTTCAACAAACTGATCATAACCTAGGCAAAAGGAGAAATGTGAGATGTATGCAAGTTATGAATGAATGGTGTGGCCACACCTGGATGCATGATGTGAATATGAATTTATGAATGTGAACGAATGGAAATGCCTAAATTGTCTTGGATATGATTAGAGAGATACTTACGTTGCCTCGGATATTGTTTAAAAAACCACCAAAATAGCTTTAAATATAGTCAAAAAGGGCATCCGGTGGGTCAGTCAGTCAGTCAGTCAGTCAGTCAATGTCTTAACGGGAAAAATTAATGACTTAAGTCTTAGGGGATAGTCAACAAAAAAGATAGCAGAAGCCTATAGTATTAGCTTAGGGGCATGAGGAATCTGCAGATGATTCTATAAAATTTGGCATAGGACAGGATACAGATCATCTTAAATTTGTCTGATTAAAGAAGGAAAATTCAGAAAATAAAAGTTGATATGTGATTTTAAAAAGGGTTTATGAGGAGAAGCCTCAGGACACAGACACCCTGTTAGATTCACAGCTTGAATGTGTCTTTGTAAATGCAATTAGGCCAGGTCTTATCATCTTGTCAGCTTCAAAGGTTAGATTAGAAAAGGTTACTCAGAAACTTTAAGTAAATCTCAAAAATTACTTGGGTTATATGTTGTATTCTAAAAAAAAAAAACTAAGGCTTAATAGATAACAATAAGGATAGTTTACAATTTTTTGTTAGAAGTTGTTAAAAAATATTCAATGGTTGAGTCCCTTTTGGGAGGCATCTAATGATGATTTAAATCCTTTAAATAAGATTCTATAAGGAAGTAATGATCCCAATTTATCCAGCAGGTAACTAAGAAGGTAGACAACTCTTTCTATAATTGGAGGAGGCAATTCAGCATCAACAGATATATTATATTAACTATACAAAACAATTGGAAGCTTATGTGCTCCCCACAAAGCATAGTCCAACTTCTGTTCTAAGGCAGGAGGAACCATTATGGTGGTTACACCTAACTGTCTTGCCAGACAAAGTATTTAAACCCTTATTTTAAAGCAGTAGCCTGCATGATGCAGAAATGCCATGTAGATTCTAGGAGGTATTTTAAGAGAGAACCAAGTTTGATACATGTTCCTTATTCCAAGCAACAGGTTAACTCTTTCAGAACAGTGATTTGTGGGCAACTTCCTATGCTCAGTTTTCAGGGAGAATTGATAATCAGTTTGCAGCTTATAGGCTGTTACAATTTACTCTGATACATCCTTATATTTCCCTAAATTGTAAAAAACAGTACTATAAAAATATGCTATGTTCACTATTTGTAATAGCCAGAAACTGGAAGCAGCCTAGATGCCCCTCAACTGAAGAATGGATAGAGAAAATGTGGTACATTTACACAATGGTGGATCTCTGAGTGTGAGTCCAGCCTGATCTACAGAGCTAGTTCCAGGACAGCCAGGGCTACACAGAGAAACCCTGTCTTGAATAGCCAAAATAAATAAATAAACAAACAAATAAAATAAGCAAAAAATATGCTATGTTAGTTTTTACTGATGGTTCTAGTGAGAGAATCACTTGCATATGTTATTGACAGAAAGGAATAGACGGAGCAGACAGCTTAGGCTTCAGCTCAAATAGTGGAATTGGGAGCTGTTGCAATGGTCTTTCAGATCCTAGTAAATAATTCATTTAATTTGTACACTGACAGTCACTATGTCTTTAAGGCTCTTCAGGTAATAGAGACATTTCCATGCATAGGATCCAATAATAGTCGGGTTAGAATATTATTTGAGCAAATTAAAAATGCAGTTCACCTAAGAGAATTGCCATGGTTTATGGGTCACACTGGGAACCTATTAAATAAGGCCTTTCCATGGTTACTAGCCAAATGAAATGAGTTAACTGATCAATTAACAAAATTGGTTGATTTGCCTTAAATAGAGAAAGCTCTACAGTCTTGTAACTTCCATCATCAAAATAACAAAAGTCTAAGAAAACAATTTGGCTTAACCAGAGAGACTGCTGGTCAAATCATCAAACAATGTGGAATATGTCCACAATATCTACCTATGGCTAATTTAAGGGTAAATCCTCGATGTCTACTCCCTAACCGTCTATGACAAATGGATGTTACTCATTGTAGAGTTTTGGCAAGTTAAAAATGTACACGTGGCAATCGACACATCCATACCAGAGGCAATGAGGGCATTCCCATGCAGATTTTAAAAGGCCATTTTAACCTTTATAAATCTCCATCCCACAGGAGAATTGTTGCAGCCCTGAGAACTCAAGTGCTACCTCCTGGTGGATTTTTTCTGATTCAGGAACTCTTGGAGCTAGACCATGGCCCATCCCCTATTAACCTTATTTGTTTTACAGAGACTGGTTCCAGCCAGAGATGGGTATGGTTTTCCTTGCCTTCAGGGAATCCTAAGACAGAACACCGATGTTGGAATGTGTGGTTCCATGACAGGCCCCGCCTGGTAGGTTGAAGGAAGCCATGCAAGCCAGGCGAGGTCATCTGTCCTATTGCAGAAGCACAGGTTTCTTTTTATTAATTTAAGAGAGGGGAACTGTTGGGAGCAAGGAAAATTCCATTATGAAATCCAGCGGTTCCAGTAACCAGGAGCTCTGGTCTGCATTGAATAGTGGATGCTAACTGATTTGCTATTGAATGACATGGCCTCAGTAGAGAATGTCCCCTAGTTTGCATCTCTACAGAACTAAGCATTTGAATAGACCTGTACCTGGGAGGAGGCTAGGTATGTAAGTAACAAGTGAGGACAGGGATAGAGTGAGGACTATCTAGCAGGGAGAGAGGCTACTGGAGCAGAGAGAAATGGCCTCCTCACGGCCAGGGAAGCATGGTTAGGAGACAGCCAGGAAGATGTCAAATAAATAAGAGACTCCAGTTTTGCAGCATGGAACTGAGAGCTCTCTAAAGGTGACAAGATGCCTGTATTTGGTCTTTATCACCATTGGGTTGCTAGGAGTTTCCAAGTCCACGCTCCCCCCCTCAGGCAGAACCTCATGGCTTCTGTGGCTTGGGGCTGAGACATGCTAGGCCACTACATTTTCTAAAAAGAGGGAGGTGTGTTAAGTTAGATAGGTGAGGGTGATCTGGAAGGAGATGTGGAAAGGGAAGCAGTGATCAAAATGTATTACATGAGAAAAAATCGATTGTCTTTATTATGTACTTATTTACTATGTAGATGAGGTTCTGCCTGCATTCATACCTGCAGGCCAAAGGAGGCACCAGATCTCATTATATATGGTTGTGAGCCCCCCATTGTTTGCTGAGAATTGAACTCAAGACCTCTGGAAGAGCAACCACTGCTCTTAACCTCTGAACCATCTCTCCAGCCCCAAACTCTATTTTCAATTAGAACAAAAGAGAATAGTGATGGTTAAGCCTGAGTCTTTCTTTCTCAGTGTGGTCCAAGTTTGGAGCTTTTGTTTCTTATTGTAGAGAGAGTGGACCAGTCCTTTCCAGATCCAACATACAGAGCTGAAAATGGTTGATTTTTCCATGCAGTGACTGCTCCTACAGGAATAAGTTGGAGACACAATGCTAGGAGGAAATGTGGAAGCAAGGTTGCTTTCTATTCATGTTCATTTATCATCTATTTGTTTTTTTAGATTATTTTTATTTCATGTTGTATGAGGGTGTTGAATCCCCTGGAACTGGAGTTACAGATGGTTGTGAGCTGTCATGTGGGTTCTTGGAATTGGACCTCTGCCCTCTTGAAGAGCAGCCAGTGCTCTTAATCACTGAGCTGCCTCCTCAGCCCCTCATCTAATTATTTTCTAATGACATTTTGCCCATAGTTTCTGCCTTGTAGTGGAATTGGATGAGGGGCTTTTATGAATTTTTCTACCTTGAAATTCTTTTATGCTATTGAACACAGAAAATACATATGGAGAGCAGTGTCAGACATAGAGTAATAAGGGACTGGGGAGAAACTGTCTCACAGAATGGAAACCTCAGACCATGCACATTCTCAGGCATCTAACATGCCTGCCATTCTCTGACAGGTGCCTGAAAAAATAGATATGATCCTATCTGCTTTACATACCTCAATTACATAAATGAATTAATAGTAGAACATGGGGAAATTTAATTTATAGTCAAATGAAATAAAATAAAATGAGCTTTTCTAAATATAGTGACCATGTATGGAGTGGTACAGTGGTGGACTCGATAGTTGAAGCAGAGATACATAGGATGCTCCTTTGTGATGTGCTGTTTTTATCATTATATCTAACACACCTTTCTTGTAAGAAACTTCCTCCTGGCAACTTGGAGAATCTGAGAATGGCAGAGAGTTTACTAATATATGAAGTAAAAGTCACATTAACAGTGTCATCTTGATGGCTTCCTGGAGTAAGTTTGCTTTTTCCAGAGGTGCCTGGAAGGATCAAATTCGCAACAGATAAAGTGATATGGGAGGTCCTGAATGCTGCAAATATGTGTTGTTTTTATTGGTTGATGAATAAAGCTGTTTTGGCCTATGGCCAAGAAGAATAGAGCCATGTGGGCTATCCAAAGGAAGATATGAGAGACAGAAGGTAGAGTCAAGGTGACACCATGTAGCCACGGGAAACAAGGTGTGAGGTAACAAGCCGGTGATTTGTGATAGAATATGGAATAATAGAAATGGGTTAATTTAATTGTGAGAGCTAGCCAGTAATACACCTGAGCCATTGACCAAACAAGCATAATTAAGCCTCAAAATGATTATTTCATAAGCAGCTGCAGGAATCAGTGGGTGGGAGAGAAACTGGTCCAATGGGACTGGGCAAGACAGAGTAAAACTTTCAACTGCAGTGAAGTTTGTGAGACTTGAAGTAAAATAGAAAACTGTTTTCTCTCTCCAGATGCAGAAATGGTGGCTTAGTTTATTAGAAAAAACAACATAATTAATAGTGAGGTAAAATTAGGTTACAAATCAAAAAGTCATTATTGTGATATTATCATCACTGAGCCTGAGTGTGTAATAATGGCTTTAGGAAGAGGTTGGCCATGGCAGAACCAGGAGTGGGGGCTTCTGTAGGGGATGGACTATAACTGGTTACAAGGCATGGTTTAGGAGAGAAAGACAGTGAAAGAATTGAAGAGTTCACCTAATATAAACTAGAAAGAATTAGTCGAAGTTGATCCAGATGACTGGTCACTGCAAGAAGAGTTATGGGGTAATTCATTGATCACCTCAGTGAAGACGGAAGTATAGGAACTAAAAAGATGAAAATGAACAAAACATGACACATCTATTCAGAATTATTCAGTCATTGATGGAGATGGCAGCTCAAGAAGCAGAGCTGGCTTTGGAGAAGTTGAACAGCCTGGAGAAGGACGAGCAAATTTTGAAAATCAACTAAAGATAAAAGAATTAAGACTGAAAAATGAACTGGAGATGGCTCCACAGTTGGCAAGTGGATTCAATACTCAGTTTTTATGTGATAAAGTTCACCAACTTGAAAAAAAGACAGTTAAAGAATGTGGGAAAAGGTTTGGATAAAGAAGAAATGTAAAGAACAATTGGCTCTTTGAAATAAAGAGACTAAAAATGGAAACAACAAATTAAGAAGAGAGAATGAACAGTTTTGTCAGGGCATTACTGACAATCAAACAAATGGATTCACAGAAAGAATCATGTTGATCAGGGAGAGGAGAAGACAGTGACAACCCTATTACAGTTGCCTATTAACAAGTAAACAAATAAATAAATACTGTGAACTTGGTCAATCTATGGATTAAATTCAGGCCTTGATGGAAGCTGATGAGAAAATTGGAGGTCAGAACAAAGAAATGTGAAAAAAAAATCTAGAATAGTCAGTACAGGATATGGAGATGATGAATGACTATAACAGAATAAAGCCATTGTGTGTAAGACGGATATTACTGTGGACCAGATTTTAAAAGAGAATGGGCATTGGAGATTCCAGTGTGAGAGCTCACAGACCTTCTAAAAGCCTGGGATGAAGAAGATGACCCAGTCATGATGGCTGTCCACGCAAAGGTAGAGGAATAGAAGGTACATTTCTCAATTGAGAAAATCTTTCATGTTTTATATTTTGATTTATGCTAAATTTTTATTTTGATTTTATGAATTTATAGCAGAAAATAACATTTATATTGTGTTTTTTTAAGTTTACTGTATGTCTTGTCTAGGAAACTTCTAAAATTGCTATCTGTAGGCCTCAAGCACATTCATTTATTAAACAAGCACTTCCAAGTCCAGATTAATCAGGAGGTGATTAGGAAAAAGATCTATCAAGATCAGTTAGAAAGACTTTTCTGAGTACCCTCTTTCTGTGCCTAATTACCATATTCCAATCTCACCTAAAACCTCATCACACACTGTCAAGAAGCTGGGATTATGATGGTTGCTATTTGTGAACCCTCTGAGATGACTGAAATAATAATTCTTACTGTAGAAGCTGTCACTGAAATCTCACCACTTCTAGCCATGCTCACATGGACCTTATTGACAATTTGGAATTGTTTATTGTCTGGGAATCTCAGATAATCTATATTTGAAACAAATGTAGCTGTATTGGGGATGAAGGTGAATGAATCAAAAGGAGTCAGTTAATTTGTGAAGCTCTAGAAAGTAAATGTTTTAGCCAATCCAGTTGCTGTTGTAATCACGCTGATGCATTTCAAAGTGAAAATGCAATAGACAGACAATTCATGAATGAATGAGCATGACAGCTTTTGAATTCCTTACACAGATAAGTGGCATGCCAATGTTTTTCAACTGTGGAAAATAATCTGGGAACCATTGATAAACAGCAGTTGTTTGGATCATAGTTAATTATTTTATATTGGATTATCCCATATTGGGTGACATTTAGGAGGTTTCCAGTATCTTTGGAAACAGTGTTTTAATCATAATTTTTGCATGTATATTACTTTGCAGATATGTAACTATTTTGATAGAATCAATTTCAAGTTTTATTTTAATATAAGTTGCAAATATATCTCTCTAATTTGTCATTTGTCTTTTAGTTCTCATTTTTTGATGTGAAATACTTGTTTTATATTATGTAATTTAATGTATTCTATTTTTAAAATATCAAGACTTTTTTGAAAACATACTCTGATTTAATATTTCTTTGTCTTGCATTTGTACAACTTAATTTATTGTATCCCCCAAATTAATTCCTTTATCAAATTCATATTGAGCAGATTAGTTGGAAGTGTTGCCCTGTGTTCTCTAAACCCTGGATGGAAACAGTTGCTCTCAGTTTCCAATTTAGAGGAAAGACCTACGTAATTATGGAATGTGTAACAGGGGTTTATATTCTATGACATTAGCACAAGCATTTGATAAAATAAAGTGTAGATTTTACTCATGTGGGCTGATGTTTCTGAGCTTTTATCTTTCTTCAAGTCAGCATCACATCCTCCAAATTTAAGAATGAACTACTGCAGTAGTATTTTTTCTTTTTCTTCACACCTTTCCTCACAATTGGTGGAGATCTGATAAAGCCACAGCTGTGCAAAAGCCTCCTGAAGAGTCTCCCTGTGGCAGAGCTGTAGCTGCACACCCAGCTGCAGTTTAGGTCCAGGCTTCAGGCTTGCTGGGAGCACTGTGCCCTCACTGCACAGAGGTAGGTGCCTGAGTCCTCCAGCTGGGCGTCCCTGATGTGCAGGGTGCTGTAAAGCTCTTTAGAATCGAATGTTGCAGTTAACCTCCCATTCTCCTTTGTTCCTAGAACCATGTAAAAAAGATTGATGAGGCTGCCCCTGGGATTCTGCTGGAACCACTGCACAGCATTCACGGCTGTAGAAAACTTGCATGTCAATGTAGAATTGGTTCCTTCATGGAGACTCAGGGCTGAAGGATTCTGCTCCACCTCAACTCCTCTCACCCCTGCTTGGAAACAGAAAAGCAAATCAGAATCAGTGAAGGGTTTCCACCCACACCTGTCAAATATCCCAGAAGACACCATGAGGATGACTGCATAGGAGCTCTGGGTTGGCTCCTTCTTCCTCCACCACTGACATCTCTGGAGAATCCCTAAAGCAATGTAGGAGAGCACAACTCACAGCAAATCTGCACCCACAGAATCCCCAGCACAGCTCTCAGCTTCCTCTGCATGGCCCCTGTTCAGGTGCTGGGATAGCTTCTCTCCAGCTGTGAGGGTGTCAAGTCTTGTGCCCAGACACACTTGTGCTCACACACAACAGCTTCTCTCTGAATCACCCAGCTTCCTCATTCATTTGAAAAAGAAGCCACGCCCACCTTCACCTCCTGACTCTGCATGGCAATTGCTCCATTGGACCCTATATTTCTAATGTAACACTTCTTATAAGGGGAATTTGGGGAAAATGTCTGAGGAAGAGGAATACATAAACGCAAAGGACTGGTGGGAAAATTAATAGCTCCAGTGTGTTAAGAATGCTTGGAAGGATCCTAGTATGATATTTTTTTTTCCTTTTTTCATCTTGAAAAAGAATTTCATACACTACATTATGGTCATAGTCCACTCTCTCCCAACTCCTCTCAGATCTTCTCCACATTCTCACCCACCCAATGGCATGTCCTTTCTTTCTCCCTCTCTACAGAAAGCAAGCAGGCAACAACAACAATAAAATCCCCCAAATTTAAAAACAGTATCAAAGAAGAAATACACAAACAAACCCATAAAAGCACAAGACAGGAAACCATAAAATACAGATGAATGCCCATTAAGATTAAAAGAACACCCAGACTAAGTAATATGATACAAAATACCTTTGGGTTCATTCTGCGCTGGCCACCTACAGCTGGACATGGGTCCCCACCCTTGTGTATGGTTAATAGACCCAGTGAAGAATTTCTGGATAAGTTATTCTTTTACTTCCTAGGTTAGGGTGTACTTTCTCTCTCTCCCTCTCTGTCACTCCCTCCACCCCTTCTCTGTGATATAGGGCATTGAAATAATTTCCAGTTCTTTGAATTTGGGATTTTTCAACAAAAAGATTTAAAAATGAAAGCAGTGTAGATGTTTCCCCTTGAGTGTCCATTCTAATAATATCCAGTGAGATTCTATTTTGTTCAGAGAATTGTTATTAAAATAGGTTGATAGACACATGGGATCCAGCTAACAGGATATAGGCCTCTGTGGTTTTCAGCAGAATGATTGAGAGCTAAAGATCCGGATGATCTCAACACCATCATCCCTACTCCTTGCTTTCTGAGTGGATTGCCTTGTGTCCTTATGTCTCTTCTCAGATCTTCAAACCCCTAGGAACCTTAAGTAATTTCTAGGAATCCTGCAGTGCCCCCTAGTGGATGGCCACCACAAGTAAATGTGACTTCAGGCCATCTCCACAGGCTCACTAAACCAGCCCTTTTCACTCCATCATTTTCTGGTTGAAAAAAAAAAAAAAAGGAGATGATCAGAAGACAAGACTGTCTAGATGGAGTTCACAAAAGAAGAGATAAAAATGGCTAAAAGATAAATCTCAAAATTGTTCATCATCTTTAGTAATTAGGAAAATGCAAATTAAAACAACTTTGAGATTCCATCTCACCCAAATTAAAGTAACTAAATTATTAAAACAACTGACAACAAAGGTGGGGTAGGTTGTGTGTGTGGGGGGGAAGAACCCACCCTTAACTGTTGTGGGCAATGAAAATTGATGGAGGTACTCTGGAAATCAGTGTGAGAATCTACAAAGAACTAAACATAAAATCTACCATAGAACCCAGCTATGCCACTTCTTGGTCTATGTCCATAAAACTCCACATCCTACTCCACAGATACTGGTTTATTTCATTGATGCTCTATTCACAGTCACTAAGAAATAGAATTTCCTTATATCCCACATGAGATTTCTCTTACTCTAGAGAAACTTAAATGACATCAAGAACCAGTTTATCTGTGCAAAAGGCACCATCACACTTCAATTCCTGTCTTGTATCTCAAAGAAAGGTGATGACTGCCACATAAATAAGGGAGTGCTGTGTAAAAGAGGCCATAAAATTGACAAAAATGTCTTTATTGGAAAATATGAAATGGAAGTCAAAACTGATCTGTATGTTGCTGATTTTAGTTAACACTGTTCCCCCAACATAATATTTCTACTGATTATTTCAGAATTTCACATGATGCTCCCCAATCCCACTTAGGTCCATGTGATTTCACTCACTTCCAGGACCATTCCCCCATCCATGTGACCTACCCCTCAAAAGAAGAAGAAAAACAGGAGAAACAAGTATTGTTTATATGCTCACTGGAGCAAGGTCAAATTCCTAGTGGGGTGACCCCTTCCCCCCCAAAAAAATTGAGTCCTTCCATACCCCCATCTCCACAAGCCCAGCAGATGCCATAACTGTGAAGAGCTACACTTTAACATCCCGAGTTTACTTCAATGGCTGCCTGACTAGACTGTTTCTTTTGGGAGTGGACTGTAGGAAGTGGGGAGTGACACAGAAGCCTTTTATTTTCCTCATTCACAACTGTGAGGCTATAGACATCATTACTACTGCAAAAGAAGCATCCTTGTTATTTATAGTCAGCAACAATACTGACCATAGCCATCTACATGGCCTCTGATGGGAGTTCAGACTATAGACATCAACACAGGCCTCAGCTGTAGAATGGTCAGTGGACACCCTCATGACCCTTAGTGGCAATACAGGCCATGGACATCCACATGGCCTCCTGCAGCAGCATGGACCATAGACATCAACATGGCCTCAGGTGTCATCCCACGGTACAGACATCCATTTGTCTGTGGTGAAACATCAAACTTGTCTCAGGTGGCAGCACACACCACAAACACCATGTGGCCTCCAGTGGTGGCATGGACCACAGGTATCGCCAAGGACACAGGACTATAGGAATCAACATGGCCTCCAGCAGCACCATGTGTCAAAGATGCCAACAAGGCCCCTAGCAGTAATACAGACCTCAGACATTCACATGGACCATGGGCATCAACATGGAATGGGGCACTAGCATGGATCATGGACACTGATGTGGCCTCTGGGGGCAGAACAGACCATAGGAGTCTTTCAAAGTTGCCCAATACAAAAAATGAACTGACCTCCATCTCATTGCTCTGTCATTCTGTCATTGCTCACACCAAGAGTGATGGTCCACTTGGGCATGGCTCTCCAGGGACGAAGTCTACTAAAGTGTCATGTCTCTGCACAACTCCCTGATAGCCCTACTCAGGAAGGACATGCATCCTTCTCCAACACCTTTATCCTCGACAAATCTCTAGTATCATCTCTTTCCACCACACACTTGTTCCTCCATCCTTTCCATCTCTTCATCACATATTTGTGTGGTGATATTTTCTTTATGATCCAACAAATAAATCTTGCTTGATGATGAGAATGCAAAGCTAGCTGCATTAGTTAGCCACACATGCAAGGAAGTGGTGACACACACCTTTAATCCTGGCAACCACATTAGTGAGCAACAGCAGCCAGGCAGTGGTGGTAAAACTGCTTTACATGCACATACTCATAGCAACAAGACACTGTCTGGCTCAATGTTTCTAATTTCTAAATCACCACAAATACTGGACCATAGCCAAGTTTCATATCCTGATGTTGTCCAGAGTTATCATGGTGCTCTTTTAGCTAGGCAGGACATTCTGGGACAGAAGTTTTGGGACCTCCAGGATGCTACATACCTCCTTGTCTTCAAAGACAGACACCTCAATGTAGGGGAAGCTGTAGCCATGCCTACTTAAATAGAAACCTCCCAAAGGAAAGGGAAGTGTTTTGCTTTTATCTTCACAGGAAAACTCATCTCCAGAAGGCAAAGGACACTGCATGGGTAGACACTTAAGAAGAAAAGGTAGCTATAACCATCAAACAAAAGGAACGTGCCATATGGTAAACTTTACAACTGTCTCTCAGAGAACTCTGTTTCTCTTCATTTCCTAGTCCCTATTCAATTAAACCAATGTTGGATTTAGAGGTGGATTTGGCTTTCCTCCTCTAAAATCCAAGCACATTGTTTAACTAAACTTTAGTGTTTCTGTATTGTATCAAGAAGCCAATTGATGTAATACAGAATAAAAAGAATTTGGGGACTGTTTTTGTCTTTTCTTGGATCTTTCTCACAAGGTGTACACCCTCTCATAATTGTTATTCTCCCATGGTTGCCTTTCGCAGTATGTGTACATACACAAGCAAACATTTCTCTGCTAACTGTTTATGTTTGAGTCCCACGAAGCCAATGAAGACCTGCCTGACAGCAATCCCTTGACACCCTGGAAAGAAAATGGGCCACACCTCCTCGACTACACTGGATCCAACTTGCTCCATTTCAACTGACACTCCCGCCAGAGGTTCGGGTACTGACTTCAATCAAGTTGAGGATTTCAAGCGAGATCTTCAATCAAGCAAATCTCATTTAACATGGACTGGATACAATCCATTCAAGACTTTCACTATACTAACATTTTCTTCCTACAGGACCCCACAATGATGTCATCATCCCATTTCAGCAGGAAGTAACTTGGAGAATGCTACATCCCCTTTCCCCATTGTTGTCACTTAGGATAGTGTATATACCTAGTTAGGGATAGCTTCCTAATAATTATGGTTGGGATTGGAAGGAGGTGTTCTGGCTTGGACACCTCTTTCAGATGACTTTAGGGTTTAGTTAAAATAGATAGTTCGGATGTGACATAAGCAGATTATTGTATATTTATATATTTTACTTTTATGATTGTTAATTTTGGATACTTTACACTGTTAAGTTTTAATCCTCTTTTAGACTAAAAGGGGAATTGTAGGGGAAGCTGTAGCCACGCCTACTTAGGGGCTGGCTACAGGTGTGCCTGACCATGCTTGCGAGGGCATGGTCAGGGTGACGTAGAGTGAGACTTTCAGGGGACTACATTTCTCTTTCAGTTTCACTTTTGTACTTGCTGGACAGACTGCTGCCACCCCGGCTGGTTAGGTAGCTCTGTAAGTAAGGCTTTTCCCTATTAAATACCCTTGTATTTCTACCTGACTCTGTATTGGTGATTTCCCACTTTACCTCAAGGCTCACAGAATGTAACTGTTATGCTTGCAGCCTACAGGCAGCCCTGTGGCCTAAGATCTCCTTCTTCCAGCAGGATGAGCAGCAGCATCTCTATGGTGTGGGCAGATCTGCAGGCCAAGGATGTGCCTTATTTAGTAACAGCATGGTCTTTATCCACTGTGACCACACTCTCCCATAACCTACTCCATCCTGTTTCTAGTTTTGCTATCCTCTGTCAAACTTGCTGCTATCCTCTGATATTTTCCTTCAAATTTCACAAGTCCAATTTTTAAAACCATCTTCCCATGAGACCTTGCTTTTTTATCAGTTCTTCCAGATATACTACAGGCTCTGCAGACTTCTCCTTCGCCAAGTCTACCCTCACAGGGTAGGAATGTAATCTAAAGGTTTTTTTTTAGCAAATCAGAGTCATGGGGAGAAGATGTAAGGCTTGCTAGAGCCACATGTATGAGTAGACAAGTGTCCATTCACTGCTTGGAGAGACAGCTGAGAAGTTAAGAACAGGAACTTGCATTAGTCATGATGGTGCATGCCTTTGATCTAATCATTTAGTAGGCAAAGGCAGTAGGAACCCAGTGCATCCTGGAAGGGATTCAGGAACACTTGTCTTCTCTTATTGCTATGCAAATGACCCTGCACCAGCAAAGAACTGGCCCCCAGCAATACCTCACAGACACAAGGATGCTCCTCATGATGCACTTAACACTCCACAGAGAAACGACAGGGTAGTGCGACTCCATCTCTATCTGACTTCAGTAATACATTAAGGAAATTCGTTTTTATATTATAATAGTTTTCAAACATTGTACAATAATAATCTTCTAATAAATATATTAAGTGCTATTATTAAAAGGTAAGAGACTTTCCATCATGAGTATTTCCTGCCAATGACACAGAGATGTCTTTGGAATGTGTGCATCTAAATGTCACCTAGCAGTCAACTAGGTCTTGACACATAATCAGTTATTCTTATGAGATCACTCAAGATGCTCTAGCACTTGTATGATTTAGAATCAGAATTTTAATATGTTTTAGACTATCCACCTCTGTAACAAAACACAGGAAATTCATGTTCTCAATAGTGGAAAATATATTTGTCTCCAGCCATGGTCAAAGGTTAGTGTATATGCAGCAGGTGTCTGGGGAGCACTGTGCACTTGCTGCACAGAAGTATGTGTCTGAGTCCCCAGGATGGGTAGTTGCAAGGTTCAGGGAGAGATGTTTGTCCTTCTTATTCAGTAGGACAATGAGTCCTTGATCTTCTTTTTCTATCCACATTTGAAAGAACATTTATGAGCAGCTGGACACCTGCCCCAGGCTCTTGTTTGTAAGAGCACAAGTAATAATTGGCAGTGTCTGTGTGGATGCAGTTGATAAAGGTGCTTCCTCCCTCCTGGACACTCAGGAGAGAAGGCTGCTGCTCCACCTGCTCTCCTCTGCTCACACCTGTGCAAAAGGAAAGAGCCGGAAGACCATCAGGTCACCATTCCCCAGACTTTGCTTTTCTTCCCACAGTGATTTCAGGAAATCTGGAGGAACTAGTCTGAGCCTCAGACTGATCAATGAACACCGACAAAAATGCCTAGTTTCCAAAAGCTCTCTCTCACTCACACTTCAGCTTCAGGCATGAGCACAGGACAAAGGGTCCAGTCAGTGTCCTCATAGCTCTCCCTGGAGACTGTGTCCTTCATTCGGGCAAGATGCTTCTGTGATCAGCTCTCCTCCTCTGTCCTACACAGCACTGCAGGTTCTTCAATTGTCTGCACAGAAGCCTGCTGGCTGAAGCTGCTCTTGCAAAGGTCAAACCATCCTTAATACTGCAGCAACAGAGATGTTCTGCCACCTGGTGGATAAATTCTCAAATAAAATACAAACCAACTTCAGGATCACATCAAAAAGAAACCATCCATCATGGAAGACCATGATGGGGAAATCTTAGAGACAGCTGAACGGAGCTGCTGGGAACTGACAAACACTAGGCCAACAGCTGTGGAGCCTCCATGCTACTGGGCCGGGACCTCTGAATGTGGCCAACAGTTGTGTAGCCTTGATCTGTTTGGGAGGATATTGTTTGGGATCACCATCTGTCCCTGATGAATGAGCTAGCTCTTTGAAGCCCATTCCATATGGTCAGATGTCTTGCTCAGCCTTGATGTGGTGGAGAGGGTCTTGGTCCTTCCTCAACATAATGTGCCAGGCTTTGTTGACTCCCCTGAGAGGGCTTACCTTTCAGAGGGATGAATGAGGGTAGGTTGGAGATATAGGAGGGAGCAAAAGGACGGGTAGAAGGGGGAACTCTGGTTGGTATGTAGATAAAAAATATATAAAATTTTAAAAAGTAATCCACCATATTCAAGTTGTCTTAGCCTCAGACCTGTGGGGATAATTGAACATAATAAATGAACAAATATACTAAAACACATAAAGTGAATAAAGGAAGAAACCACATGACCATCTTATCAGATGAAAAAAGGATCTTTGTACAAATTCATTATCTATTCATGATAAAAATTCTGGAGAATCTATGGACATAGAGGACTTACTTCAACATAATGAAGCAACACCATACTAAATAGAGAAAAATCTCTAAAGCAATTCCACAAAATCAGAACCAAGGCAAAGATGTCCACTCTTTCATTTTTTTATTTAAAATTAGAAACCAGCTCAAGCTTGCTTCACATGGCAATCCCAACTCCCTACCCTCCTCCGTGCCCCACACCAATCCGCCCATCTGCCTACCCCATCCCCCGTCTGCTCCCCAGGGAGGGTGAGACTCTCCATGGGGGATGCCCAAAGTCAATTATATCATTCAGGGCAAGTCCTAGGCCCTCCCCCATGTGTCCAGGCTGAGAGAGCATCCCTCCATGTGGAATGGGCTCCCAAAGTCCATTCCTATGACAGGAATAAATACTGATCTAATACCCAAGGCCCCATAGATTGCCTAGGCCTCCTCACTGACATCCATGTTCAGGGGGTCTGGATCAGTCCCATCCTGGTCTCTCAGCTATCAGTTTGGGGTCCATGAGCTCCCCCTTGTTCAAGTCGACTGTTTCTGTGGGATTCATCAGCCAGGTCTTGGCCCCTTTGCTCATCACTCCTCCCTCTCTGCAGCTGGGTTCCAGGAGTTCAGTTCAGTGTTTAGCTATGGGTGTCTGCCTCTGCTTCCATCAGCCACTGGAAGAAGGCTCTAGGATGGCATTTGAGGTAGTCATCAATCTCATTATTAGGGAAGGGCATTTAAGGTAGCCTCTCCACTATTGCTTGGATTATTAGTTGGAGTCATCATTGAAGATTTGTATAAATCTCACTAGTGCTAGATCTTTCCTCAATCCTCTATTGAGGATTGAGACACCCTCTATTATGGTATCGCTCATCTTTCTCTTCTCTATACTTCCCCCAACTCAACCTTAGTGATCCCCCATATCCTCCTCTCCCCTCCTCTTTTCCTCCTCTCTTTCTCCCAGCTCCATCTCCCCACCCGCCACGCTCCCAATCAGCTCAGGATATCATGTCTTATTCCCTTTCTCCAGGGTATCGTGCATATCTCTCTTAAGGTCCTCCCTGTTTCCTAGACTCTCTGGCAGTGAGATTGCAGGGTAGCAATCCCCTGATCCATTTCTACAATCCATATATGAGTGAGTACATACTATGATTTTCTTTTTTGTAACAGGGTTACCTCACTCAGAATGATCTCTTCTAGTGCCATCTAATCTCCTGCAGACTTCAAGATTCCATTGTTTTTTTTTTTTTTTTCTGCTGAGCAGTACTTCATTGTGTAAATGTACCACATTTTCTCTATTCATTCTTCAGTTGAGGGGCATCTAGGTTGCTTCCAAGATCTGGATATTACAAATAAAGCTGCTATGAACATAGTTGAACAGATGTCCTTATTGAATGAATGTGCATCTTTTGGGTATATGCCTAAGAGTGGAATTGCTGGATCTTGTGGTAGATTGATTCCCATTTTTCTGAGGAATCTCCATACTGAATACTCTACAAGTTGGCATTCCCACCAGCAGTGGAGGAGTGTTCCGCTTTCTCCACATCCTCTCAAGCACAAACTGTCACTGTTGTTTTTTATTTTAGCCATTCAGACAGGAGTAAGATGGTATCTCAGAGTTGTTGTGATTTGTATTTCCCTTATGGCTAAGGATGTTGAACACTTTCTTAAGTGTCTTTCAGCCATTTTAGATTCCTCTATTGAGAAATTTCTATTTAGTTCTGTACCCCACTTTTTAATTGGATTATTTGGTGTTTGGTGGCTAGTTTCTTGAGTTCATTGCACATTTTGGAGATCACCCCTCTGTCAGATGTGGGGTTGGTGAAAATCTTTTCCCATTTTGGGGCTGCCTTTTTGTCTTGCTGACTGCATCCTTTGCCTTACAGAAGTTTCTCAGTTTCAGGAGGTCCCATTTATTAATTGTTGATCTCAATGTCTGTGCTACTGGTGTTATGTTCAGGAAGCGATCTCCTATACAAATTAGTTCAAGGATACTTCCTACTTTTGCTTCTAAGAGGTTCAGTGTGGCTGGATTTATGTTGAGGTCTTTGATCCATTTGGACTCAAGTTTTGTGCATGGTGATAGATATGAATCTATCTGCAGTCTTCTACATGCCAGCATCCAGTTATGCCAGCACTATTTGTTGAAGATGTTTTTTTTTTCTATTGTGTAGTTTTAGCTTCTTTGACCAAAATCAGGTTTTCATAGATGTTTGGATTAATACAAGGGTCTTCAATCTGATTCCATTGTTCTACCTGTCTCTTTTTGTGCCAATATCAAGCTGTTTTCAGAACTATAGCTCTATAGCAGAGCTTGAAGTCAGGGATGGTGATGCCTCCTGAAGTTCCTTTATTGTACAGGGATGTTTTGGGTCTTTTGTTTTTCCATATAAAGTTAAAAATTGTCCTTTCAAGGTCTGTGAAGAATTGTGCTGGGATTTTGATAAGGATTGCATTGAATCAGTAGATTTTTACTATGTTGATACTACCTATCCAAGAGCATAGGCGATCTTTCCATTTTTTGTTAACTTCTTTTTTTTAAATTTTCTTTATTTATTATGTATACAACATTCTGCTCCCATGTATATCTGCATACCAGAAGAGGGCACCAGATCTCATAACGGATGGTTGTGAGCTGCGGCGTCCACCCTTGACCAGCAAGAACGACACAACACCGAGGAATCTTCTTCAACACAGTTTAATCGGGAACCTCTTTGCTTTACAGTGGAATGGCGGCCCCAGGTCAAGGGAGACGGGGCCTGATATAGTCTACATCTACCAATCACCTAACCCTATGTGGCGCGCCAGGATAGGTTGTCTCCAAGCAGAAGTAAGAGGATACATGACCTTTACCAAATTAGGAGTTGTTTACCACAGAGAGCACTTGCCGTCGGGCTGGCAGAAGGAGGAAACCGGTGCCATCTTTTGGGCGCGGTATTTTGCAGCTCCCAACAGTGAGCCACCATGTGGTGGCTGGGAATTGAACTCAGGACGTCTGAAGAGCAGTCAGTGCTCTTAACCTCTGAGCCATCTCTCCAGCTCCTTCTGTTATCTTCTTTAATTTCTTTCTTTTTTTTTTAATGCCTCAAAGTTCTTGTCATACAGGTCTTTCACCTGCTTGGTGAGAGTTACCCCCAAGATATTTTATGTTGTTTATGGATATTGTAAAGGGTAATGTTTCTCTGATTTCTTTCTTAGCACACTTATTGTCTATTTATAGTAGGGCTACTGATTTTTTTAAGTTAATCTTGTATCCTGCCACATTGCTGAAGGTGTTTATCAGCTGAAGGAGTTCCCTGATAGAATTCTACAGGTCATTTAAGTAGACTATCATCTCATCTGCAAATAGTGGAAGTTTGATTTCTTCCTTTTCAATTTGTATCACCTTGATCTCCTTTTGTTTTCTTATTGTTCTAGCTAGAATTTCAACTACAATATTGAAGAGATATGGAAAGAGTGGACAACCTTGTCTTGTTCCTGATTTTAGAGGAATCTCCTTGAGTTTCTCTCCATTTATTTTCATGGTGGCTGTCTGTTTGCTGTATATTGCCTTTATCATGTTTAGGTAAGTTCCTGTTATTGATGATCTCTCCAAGGCCTTTATCATGAAGGGATGTTGGATTTTGTTAAAGGCTTTTTCAGCATCTAGTGGGACGATCATGTGGTTTTTCTTTTTCAGATTGTTTATATGGCAGATTACATTGATGGATTTTCTTATGTTGAACTATCCCTGCATCCCTGGAACAAAGTCTACTTGATCATGGTGGATGATTTTTCTGATGTGCTCTTGGATTCTGCCAATATTTTATTGAGTATTTTTGCATCTATGTTCATGAGGGATATTGGTCTGTAGTTCTCTTTTTCAGTTGTATCTTTGCGTGGCTTGGGTATCAAAGTAATTGTAGCCTTGTAAAAAGAGTTTGGCAATGTCCCTTCTGTTTCTATTGTATGGAACAATTTGAGGAGTTCTGGTATTAGCTCTTGTTTGAATTTCTGGTAGAATTCTGCAGTGAAGCCATCTGGCCCTTGGCTTTTTTTGGTTGGGAAACTTTTGATGACTGCTTCTGTTTCAATAGAGGTTATAGATCTATTTTTAATTGCTCATCTGCTCTTGATTTAATTTTGGTACATAATATCTATCCAGAAAATTGTGTGTTTCATTTAAATTTTCAAATTTTGTGGAGTACAGGTTTTCAAAGTATGACCTGAAGATTCTCTGGATTTCCTCAGTGTCCGTTGTTATGTCCCCCTTTTCATTTCTGATTTTGTTAATTAGCATGTTCCCTCTCTCTGCATTTCGATTAGTTTGGATAAAGGTTTGTCTATCTTGTTAATTTTCTCAAGAAACCAACTCATTCTTCCATTGATTCTTTGTATTGTTTTCCTAGTTTCTACTTTATTGATATCAGCCCTCAATTTGATTATTTCCTGGTATCTACTCCTCCAGGGTGAGTTTGCTTTTTTGTGTGTTCTAGAGCATTTAGTTGTGCTGGTAATTCTCCAGTGTGACTATTCTCCAGTTTCTTCATATGTGCACTTATTGCTATGAACTTTCCTCCTAGCACTGCTTTCAAAGTATCCTATAAGTATGGGTATATTGTGTCTTCATTCTAGTTGAATTCTAGGAAGTCTTTAATTTCTTTTGTTATTTCTTCCTTGACCCTGGAATGGTGCAATTGCACATTGTTCAATTTCCATGAGTATGCAGGGTTTCTGCAATTTGTGTTGTTGTTGAATTCTAACTTTAAACTATGGTAATCTGATAGGATACAGGGGGTTATTCCAATTTTTTGTGTATGTTGAGGTTTGCTATATTGCTGAGTATGTGGTTAATTTCAGAGAAGGTTCCATGTGATGCTGAGAAGAAGGTATATTCTTTTGTGCTTGTATGAAATGTCCTATAGATGTCTGTTAAAGCCAATTGTGTCATAACTTATGTTATTTCCCTTGTTTCTGTGTTAAGTATTTATCCTGTCTAGTGGTGAGAGTGGGGTGTTGAAGTATCCCACTACAAGTGTGTGAGTTTTTATGTCTGATTTGAGATTTAGTATGTTTGTTTTATGAATGTGGATGCCTTTATATTTTGGGGCATAGATGTTCAAAATAGAGGCTTCATCCTGATGGATTTTTCCTATGATAAATATGAAGTGACTTTCTTCATTTCTTTTGAAGGACTTTAGGTTGAAATCTAATTTGTTAGATACTATTATTCTTACACTAGCTTCTTTCTTGGGTTCATCTGATTGGAAAAATCTTTTCCCAGCCCTTACCTTTGAGGTACTGTCTGTCTTTGAAGTTGAGGTGTGTTTCTTATATGCAGCAGAAAGATTGATTCTGCCTTTGTATCCATTCTGTTATCCTGTGTCTTTTTTTTTTATTAGTTCAAATTATGAACAAGCTTGGTTCACATGTCAATCCCTTCTCCCTCTTCCTCACCTCCTCTCCAACTCCCCACCAGCCCCCTCTCCCTCCCCCTCTGCTCCCCTGGTGGGTAGGGCCCTCCATGGGGCTCCCCAAATTCTACAACATCATCCTGGGCCAGGCCTAGGCCCTCCCTCATGTGTCCAAGCCAAGAGAGCATCCCTTCATTTGGGATGGGCTCTCAAAGTCCCTTCTTACACCAGGGAAAAATACAAATCCACTACCAGAGGCCCCCTGGAGTGCAGAGGCCTCCTCAATGACATCCACTTTCAGGGGTCTGGATCAGTCCTGTGATGGCCTCCCAGACAGCAATCTGGGGTCCATGTGCTCCCCCTTGTTTAGGCCAGCTGTTTCTGTGGGATTCAGCAGCTTGGTCCTGACCTCTTTGATCTTCATTCCTCCCTCTCTACAACTGGGTTTCAGAGTTCAGTTCAGTGTATAGCTGTGGGTGTCTGCCTCTGTTTTCATCAGCCACCGGATGAGGTATCTAGGATGGCATATAAAGTAGTCATCAGTCTCATTATAGGGGAAGGGCATTTAGGGTAGCCTCTCCACCATTGCCTAGATTGTCAGTTGGTGTCATCCTTGTAGATCTCTGGAAATCTCCCTAGTACCAGATCTCTCCTTGGACCTATAATGGCTCCCTCTGTTATGATATCTCTCATCCTGTTCTCCTCTATTCTTCCCCAACTCAACCTTTCTGCTTCTCCATTACCTCCTCCCCCCTCCTCTTCTCATATCATTCTGCCAGCTCCCTCTCCCCTACCCTCATGCTCCCAATTAGCTCAGGAGATCCTGGCCCTTCCTATTCTCTGGGGACCATGCTTTTTTCTCTTAGAGTCTTTCTTGTTTCCTAGTTCCTTTGGTGAAGAGGATTGTAGACTGGTAATCCTTTGCTCTATGTCTAAAATTCATATATGAGTGAGTACATACCATGTTTGTCTTTTTGTGACTGGGTCACCTCACTCAGAGAGTCTCTATTATCTTCATAAAGTTGTTTTCTGTGTCATTCTCTTGTGCTGCATCTGTTTTGGGATGTTCAGATCTTTCTGGTATGGAGTCTGCTGTTGAATGTGTTCTTATACTGTTGTCTTCCCATTCCTTCTTCAATTGGGTACCGGTGGGGTTTCTCCCTCTCCTGGTGGGTTTGGGTCCAAGGTTCTCTTCTGGTGGGTGCAAGGAGGTCCAAAACTCCAGTGGCTCTCCTCCTCCCATGGGTGAAAGTGGGATTAGCGCCAGGAAGCTGGCAGACTCTGGATGGGCTGGGCCACCAGGATGAGATGGGTTCCCCCAAGTGCAGTTCCCATGCCTCAGGAGGCTCTAAGCAGGGCACTGGGAGGTGGACTGAAAACAGGCCCAGACTTATCTCCTCCCGTGGGTAGAGGCAGGAGTAGCACCACAAAGCTGCCAGACTGTGGATGGGCTGGTCTACCAGACAGGTTCTCCCCATGCACAGTTCCGAGACCTCAGGAGGCTCTGACCATGATTAAACATTTTATGTATTACAAGTGAAAAACAAATTAGCCCAAGAACCCACATACATTCAACCCAAGCTACTTGTTATACATTAAGCACACAGTCAATCAAAGTTTTTTTTCTCAAGTCTTTACTGGCAGGCTGCATTTTGCAGTCACAAAATGGGCCAATTACTTTATTACTTATCTTGAAAGGTAATCTTATAAGAAATATTAAAGGAATCACAAACCTAAAACTTTTATATGTGAAAAAGAATCAGACAGTTCTACATTAAATCTTTAGGGTACATAACATACCTATTCATCAATATTCTTTTTGATATAAGGAGATTGAAGGCAGAAATGGAATTATCCTTGAGGATTCAGAAAGCAATACAGCTACAGCACATGCAATCGTGAAAAGATACCTTCAGTGAATGGTGCTGGGAAAATATAGAGATCTCTATGTAGTAGAATAAAACTTTACCATTGTCACCTTGACCAAAATAATTAAATATCAATCAAATAGCTCAGTGCAAGACATTAAACAGTAATAATGTAGAGAAGAAAATGGAAAGCACTTTAAGAATACACCAGGAATCTCTACTGTGATTGCATTGTATCCACACACTGCTTTTTGGTAGCACAGCATTTTTTTTACAAGATTAATTCATGTAATTAATAAACATAATTTCAAGACTATTTCTCACAGATATAGAAAGAATAAGAACCTAAAAATTTAAATGGAGCTACAAAAGACCAAAGAAGCCAACACACACAATATAAAAAGAATAGCGAAGGAGGTATCACAATTACAAATATCAAAATATAAAACAAAACCATAATAATTAACACAGCATGATAGTTACATAAACAAAGCCTACTTCTGACTTCTCTATGGTTGATTCTTCTCAGCTAGTCCCTAACTTTGCCCCTCCCCATTCAAGGTTAACTTTATTAACTTTCTTGGAGTATCACAGTGAAATCAAGTATCCGGCCCCAGCCTTCCATGTCAAGGCTCAGGGAATATAAAAGAAAGAGCAGGTGTGAAGAATTTAAGAGCCAGAAGGTAGAAAGGACTGCTGTGGCATGGAGATTTCTGGACATGGCATGGCTATCATATTTACAGATTCATAGCATGTCTGATTACTTACATAAGAAATTCTTACAGGAGATTAAGCCAGCCAAGTTCCTCATATAAATGGACAGATGCTCTGTAGGCCACTCCATGCAGAAGACTACCATCTGCTGATAGCTGCTAGAGGAGGATAAATAACTCTTCCTAATAAACATTTGTATGTTTCCCATGTTTCAATGGATGTCCCCACACACACACACACACATATTGAGAACAATTATTTATAGGACTTGCTATGTTAGTTTTCTTTCTGTTGCTACGACTAATATCTTGACAAAAAACACTTTGGAGAGGGAAAGCTTTGTTTTAACTTATAGATGCAGATGCAGATGCAGATCACTATCTATCATTAAGGGAAGTCAATGCAGAAACTTGAAATCAGGTCTTCTTCCTATTCTAGATAACATTACTTCTGGCCAAGCAATACACTTTACAGACAAAGCAATACAGCAGGAATGAAGAAGAGTGTGTGTATTATCTACCTTGCAGGTCAGTGTCTACTCATCTACCCTTATACAGTTTAGCACCACCTGCTCACTCCCATAGAGGGCTAGACCTCCTTATTCCTATCAACAGTCAAGATAATCCCTAAAGACAAATCTCTGTATATTGTTATAACCCATTGGACCAGAAATGCACAACTGGTCAAAATACAAAGAATAAGTGATCCTATGGTGCAAAATACAACTGATACATCCCCAATGCAACCCTATTCCTAGGACAAAAAATTACAGAAGAGGTGGCAGAAAGAAAATAGGAGACAGACAACTAGAATGCATGGTGATAAGTTCCCCTCATAGTAACAAGAGAAATGCACCCATAAATCTAAAATTATTGTTTATTGAGCAAAGTTAACATCAAATAACTTGTGTTATCAAAGATAACACAAGTTGCCAACTTGGATTGGGGAGAATCCACATGGATCAACTCCTAGATGAGATCCTGGAGATGACCAAACCTAAAAACAAAGGTAGAATCAGTTTCCTCTAGGGACAAGCTCTCACAGAGATTTTTCAATCCCAGCTTGCCAGTCTTGAAAACATGCACATATGAAAAACACTAAACAGACTCAGCAGGTTGTATACACATGAGAGGGGGCAAGAAATGAGAGGAATGAATACTGGGAATATTTGGAGACAGGGAAGACTGGCAGAAGTGGGACTTGAACAAGGGATGGAGATGAGGTAAATATAAGCAAACAATGATATGTTTGGATAAAAAAATCATACACATATTATACACTGACTGAAAGTATAAAAATTTTTACTAACTTTCAATTCTCCTTTGAGAATTCTATTATATGGATAATTAAAAAGGAATGCAGGGAAGCACATGGGTGTCATTCATTAAGACAACAAACTCAGGTTCCAGTGTGAGTTGACGGCAATCTCTAAATAGGTGTACAGGAAACTATGCTGTTACAGGCACTATGTGGCATTGGTCAATGTATTCATTCCTCATACATGCAATTTGCATTTCTGTAAATAACTTTGTATGCTTTTTGGCACTGGCTACTAAACTTTGGCAGACATCATTTCATTTATGCCTCATAATGAACTTTACAGTAGATCTTACCAACAATCCCATGTAGAAATAAGGAATTCAAGCAAGAAAACTGTGAAGCCATCTGACAAAATCCCCTCATCTAATGAATGGTAGGTGCAGAACTTCAATACAAGTCTTAGTCTCTGGGATGGTGCTATGCTGTTCAAGGAGGGAAGATTCAAGAACTTAGACATGTCCAGTAAGTACTAAACAATAAAACACATGGAAATCACAGAGTGAATTAGCTCTGGTACCTCAGACACTTGGTAGATCTGCTTACTGTGTACTCCATTAAAGACCAGCAGAAGCACTGGGAGGTTGCAGTGTCTGCCCACAACACAAATCCCATGGAGTTTTGTGAGGTCTACTTGGCAGTGCATCCTAATGACTGCTATCATGGATTCTCACAGGTATCTGTGTTGTGTCATATGTCTTCTCACCAATAGGGAAACCATGCATTACATTGGTTGAATGGAGACAGCAAGAAATCCACGCAGGACACTTGGATCCTTCTGCAGACAAGCTTTAATGCATAAGCTTACCAGAGCGGAGACTCTGAACTAAGAAACCCATCCCTTAAAAAGGCTGACCAGCCGCCTGGGATGTGTTACCCTATGAATGGCTTCAGCTCCTCAGGCCAAATGAGCCACGGGATAGGCAGAGATCAAAGGAATGGAAATTACCCAACGCCTGTTGAAGAAATTTACATCTTGGTGTCTTTAGGCACCATTATTGTAATGGAGGATGCAGGAAACGGCCCCCTACATATCCCCCTTTTTTATTAATTAATGAAAAGGCTTTATATTTTTACAAGCAAATAGGTCACCCATATGTTGAGGGATAGAGGCAGAGGTTGAACCTTCCCAAATCAAACATTAAGACTGTGTACAAGAGTCGCCATCAGGCTGTTAGCTTGACCCGAAGCGCTCTTGACCTGTCCTCTGCCGTTTTTCTGGGAAAGGGAGGCTCGGGGCAGGTAACCCTTATGCAGGTCAACGTACCTCCCAGAGAAGCCTGCATATTAGGCAACTCTGTGCGATGCCTTTGCTCAGCATCCCTCATTGGGGCTGCTCAAACCAGACACTCTACCCTGTGCAATGAGCCTAGGCTCCGGGTGTGCAAGAGCTGTCTGGCCGGCGGCCTATTGCTTAAGCATTGTTAGCCAAATATCAGTAGAAGCGCCTGGGCGATCTCTCTTTGTTTGAGCCCTCGAGCTTACAGACCAGCCAGAGGAGTAACACCAATCCGCAAACGGCTGCATCAAACAATTCCACCCCCACCCCTTTCTCATAGACCAGCCAGAGGTAACAGCAATCCGCAAACGGCTGCATCAAACAATCCCACCCCCACCCCTTAAGCAGTGGCAATCTCTCCGCCAAGGACAGGAGTTAATCTGGATAACAATAGCGGCTCTCAACTCCCGGGGAGAGGGTGGAGTTCCAACTTTTGAAGGTCCGAAGGGGCTCTTCGGGTTGAGTCTTTCTGGGATCCACAGGGGATTCTCTTCATCCTGTGGAAAAACACAATATCGCTCCCCTGGATCTTATGAGAATAGGATCCGGGCCTCTCCAAAGATCAGTTAAGATATCTTTCCATTTTACCATTTCCTTTTGGCCTTTTAGGTTTTGAGGTGAGACGCTTGGCCCGAGCGTCAATGTTTATGAGGCTTTAAAGCCCCAGGCATTCCAGGCCTTTAAGAAGTGTTGAATAGCAGGCATGGCCTTTTCCCCTATCAAAGACTGGGAAAGCCATCTGCAATTTTCTCCGCTCCTCTGATGGTAAAAAGGAGTCGGCACCAAACAATGGGGGTGCTGATGGAAGCACACCCGCTGGATTAATAGGCGATGGCCTCATATTTGTTTTCGCTTTTGGCAGCCGATATCTATTGGGGTGGTATCGTGCTGCCTCTTCCTCTAGCTCTGCTTCCTTGCTAGAGTCTAAAATCTCAGAGTCTGAGCTGCTCAGCTCCAAGGCCTCTAGTTTCGTTGTAGGGCAGAGGCTAGGTTTTGAGTCTTTATTTCTCTTAAATTTATCGGGGTGTGACCGGTTATCCCCTATTTTCTCTCCCTCCATTTTTGTTTCTTTTTTACCTAGCTGAGCTGTTTCCTCTAAAACTTTATCTCTTGAGCTTTTAGAGTCATCAGAGCTATCAAGATTTAAAGCTTTAAACTTATTTATAGAATCATCTAACAAATTATTCACTCCCTTGTCATTAGACATCCCAGGAGGTCCTTTTTTCTTATTTGTTGTTGTTTCTCTTCCTTTTTCCTTATACACTCCCTTGTCAGTAGACATCCCGGGAGGTCCTTTTTTCTTATATTTTATTGTTAGGCGCGCCCCATCTCTCACCATATTCGGTTTCTGATATGTAATTCTGGACTTCTTTAAGATTGCTACAACAGTGAGAAAAGTCAAAATAGCTCCTAGTAAAAGCATAGAAGCCTCTATATTAACCTCCCAAAATAGCAACATTCCCAAGCCAAAGTCCAGAAAAAACATACCTCTCCGAATTTACCACCCTGCAGTTCTGAATCCGCCCCGTTAGAGAGGTCTCCGCGGTGCCAGCGATGTTCACATGTTCCCGGGTTTCGGCACCATATGTCCCGCGCACGCTGTATCTTCTCGGCCGGCAAGAAATCCACGCAGGACACTCGGATCCTTCTGCAGACAAGCTTTAATGCATAAGCTTACCAGAGCGGAGACTCTGAACTAAGAAACCCATCCCTTAAAAAGGCTGACCAGCCGCCTGGGACGTGTTACCCTATGAATGGCTTCAGCTCCTCAGGCCAAATGAGCCACGGGATAGGCAGAGATCAAAGGAATGGAAATTACCCAGCGCCTGTTGAAGTAATTTACATCTTGGTGTCTTCAGGCACCATTATTGTAATGGATAATGCAGGAACCGGCTCCCTACAGTCAGGAGCTCAGGTCTAATAGGAAAATACTTCAGTTAGATGTCAGGTAGCAGAGGTGCAGTCAAAAAGACTTTCTTTTGAGTCTGAGAAAGACAAATATTGCATGTTTTCTCTTATATAGAGATCATAGATTCTAATGTCTTTAATACATATATATGTGGAGGAATGTCATTGGCCATGGGACTAGAACAGAACTTCTTGTGGTCATCTAGGGGTTTTCAAAGTACATTCTCTGTGACAGACAAAGGACTGGGTGTCAGGGAAAAAAAGAAGATGAGCCCCAGAGGAAGAGAAAGTAAAGCTTTGTCTCTTAGGGATGGAAGAATTCCTGGGCTGAGAGTTCATTAACTTGATTCTGAGTTGAGTCTTTTGTAGCAATTGGTGTCCAGGTCTATCTTCTGTTGGTCCTGTTTAGATAACCATACTGTTACCTGTCAGCCACTTCTCTTCACATATCTTATAGGGAATAAACACTTATATTTCAGGGGGCCTCTTATGCTTTCCCATCCTCACATATCTGTCTTTCTCCTTCAACAGTTCATTACTCTGGATAATACTTTTTAGACCAGTAAAAGTAATTAAGATATAAATAAAAAATTAAAGTAACTACTTCCCTTGTCCACATTTGGAGTATGCTAAAGCATGATTTTCAAGGAAAGAACTGGAATGATGAAGACAAATCTTCACAGGCAGTTGCATTTGAGTCAAGACTTTCAGGAAGTGCAGCGCTCCACCATGCAGGGATTTGATGGGACAGCAGTATGGACATACAAGGCAAAGGCAAGGGACACAAGTCCTAGTTGGAAAATGTGCCTCTTTGTGCTCTTGGGATAACTTTCCATCTGACTTCTTGTCCTTCACAGCACAAGACTGCAGAAGAGTCCTGAGACACTGAGCACTGCTACCAGATGACTTAGAGATGTTAGATCTGCTGATTCTTTGGTAATGTGCATTTGGGCTTGGCACCTTTTTCTTCATTCTCTTAGGTTTCAATACATTCAATAATGTCACTGTCACTGAGACACCTAGCCACCCTGTTCTGGGAGACAACTCTCACCACAACAAAACCCTACACATTAGAGACCTCTCAGGGGCTGCATTCTGACTGACAAGAAAAACTCAGAGATGCTAATCAAAGTCAGAGATGGCTATGGTTCGATCCTTAACATGAGAAGTGAGAAAAATATGAGCTGTCTTACAAGCTTATGATGTCTCAATTAGCCACATTTTGAAATAGGTACTGTAGTCTCTCATACTTGTTAACGTAATAAAAATAGATCAACTTTCTTTTCCTCACTAAAACGTTTGTTTTTCTTCTATGTCCAGGTCTGTGGTTCATTTCCCCCTTTTCTCCTCTTCATGTGTGTTTGATGAGGGAATCTTCTAGAAAATGTATCTGTTGTTTAAGACAGTCATTGTTTTTTGCTATCTTCTTGAGGTAATTTTCCTCATGACTACAGCAATATATTCCAGGATCTCAGAAGAACACAGATGGAACATATATGCTAATCCAAAATTTCCTTCTCCTTTGGAATAAACATTGTTAGGTATTTTTATATACTCATTATTGGGTATGATTTGTGACGTACCTAAGTTGTACTACTTGCATTGATTCTTTTTTAAATTAATTTTTATTTAAATGAAAAATAATCTTATTTTACATACGAATCCCAGTTCCCTCTTCCTCCCATTCTCCCCACCATCTTCCCATCCACCACCATACACTCCTTGGGGAGGGTAAGGTCTTCCATGGGGGGGTCATCAAACTCTGTCATATCATTTGGGGCAAGATCTAGGCCCTCCCCCATTTATCTAGGCTTAGACAGTATCCCTCTATAGGGAATGGACTCCAAGGCCCATTCGTGCACTAAGGATAAATACTGGTCCCACTGCCAGCTACCCATAGACTGTCTAAGCCCTGCAACTGACACCCATATGCAGGGGGTCTGGTTCAGTCTTATGCATAGTCCCCAGCTGTCAGTCAAGGGTCTGTGAGCTCCTACTTGCTGAGGTCATTTGTTTCTGTGGGTTTCCCAGTAGGGTCTTGACCACTTTGTTCATCACTCCTCCCTCTCTACAACTAAATTCCATGAGTTCAGCTCAGTGCTTGCCTGTGAATTTCTGCTTCTGCTTCTGTCAGCTACTGCATGAAGGCTCTTTGTTGGCATTTAAGGTATTCATCAATCTCATTACAGGGCAAGGGGATTTGATTGTTATCTGACTTGTTTCATAAACTTCCAACATACTCGGTATTTGAATCTGTTTCAGACACATACATTGCAGAAACAGGCACTGTGGCTCTTGCCTGCAGGACTCTTGGATTGGCAGTTGTCTGCCTCAGGTCACAGGTCATTAAAACTACAGAGGGCTGCCATTGAGTCCAACATGAGTAACTTTTAACATGGACAATTGAATAAAATGTCAAGTTCATAGAATATTAGAGTTACCTATTCATTTTCTTTATGTTCTTTAAAAATTGTCTTCCTTACTGACTTCTATAGCTTCTAATCAAGTATCAGGTATTTGTTTCACAGAGTCAAGGTTATGAATTTTACATGTATTAACAGGATGTTTTTTTGATTTAATGAGTTTTCTAAGTGCCTATTGTCTTACCTTGACTGCCTGGGATTCTTCTGCCAAAATAAGAGTGGTGATCTTGCAGAACCCATTAGTTCTGAAAAAGGGGAAACGAAGAACTAAAATCAAAATGAGAAAGGAAGCAAATGAGTCACAGTTTTGGACAATAGAAAAACTGTGGTAAGACTAGAGTCAAAAGACAGCAACCAAACAAAATATAAACTTACAAATATGAATAAATGCAATCTTCTGGAAATGACATAGATATTGCACTCATGAAACACAAAAGTGTGTCCACAAGCACAGCTTTGGACCTTTAAACATTCTATCAATGTCAGGGCGCAAAACCCTATCTGAGCACCTAAACTGTGTTGGTGATTGCTTGGGTAGGCGAAATCGTATTCCTCAGTGGTGTAATACTCATAAGCAGTTGTCATTTCTCCAATAATTGCCCTGCCCAGGTCCATGCTCATGGAAGAAACCCTATTAAAGGCAGTGGGCCACAAGAAAAGGATATAAATATAAGAAAAATGAGACTTGTTGGAAAGGAGGAGGAGTTTGAGGGGAGAAGGAGAGTAGTGAGAGAGGATAATTAGAGAATATAATCAAAGCACTTCATATACGTGTGTGTGCATGTCTGTGCGTGAAACTGTGTAATAACAATAAATTTAAAGCTTTAAAATACTCAACACCCTGTAGTAAAAGGCATCATGAAAACAGTAACTGTTTCATCTTCCTCAGGGTGCAGTGGTTTCTCCCTCTGCATGTTTTGATTTTGTATCAGTCTCCACCGATGGGAAAGGCTGCTAGCCTCAAGAATCCAAACAAGTTATCAGATGGTCTTTCCAAAGAGGATTTCTGTGATAAAAGACCAGGTTTCTGTCAGAAATAATGGAGGTGAGACCCTGTTCTATTTTGGTTTGGATTTCTGTGATAAATAAAGATCAAAATCAACCTGGATCGGAAAGAGAATATTTCAGATCATACTTCTACCTCACATTCCATCATTGAGGGAACCAAGTCAGAACTCAGCACAGGAATCCAGAGCCAGGAAGTGAAGCAGGGACCATAGCGAAATGCAAGAGGACACCTGAATTTTCTCTCTGAGACTCCCATGGAGCTGGTTCAGGGAGACACTTCACTACTGGCTACAGCTGGTGGAACTGGCAGGAGCACCATGTTACAGCTCTCTTGCTTGACTGGTTCTTTGTGGAGATATTACCATCTCAGCTACTTTATGTTTCTTTAGGTGGTTCTCTTAAAGCACTAATTGTGGTTTTATGTTCTTAAATTACCTGTCATCTGAGAAACCCAACATCTAATCTGACAGCTTACCCAGAAGTCCTATGGTAGCTTTGTAGTCTCAACATAAACTATCTGTAAACAGGGACTAGAGATTGACTCCAGAGTTAAAAGCACTTGCTGCTTTTGCAGACAACTAGATTCAGTTCCGAGTACTCACACGGTAACCTGAAACCTTGAATAATTCCAATTTGGGTTAATCTATTGTCTTTTCTGGCCTCCATGAACACCAGACTTGCACACACACACACACACACACACACACACACACACACACTATATATATATATATATAATATATATATAATATATATGGAAAATGTGAAGTGTTACACACGATATAAAGTAAATATATGAATATTTTAAAAGATATCTATAAACACATTTCCCAGAATTTCATTCTCCATGCTGTTCTGTTTGTAGGTTCTATACAGCAAATCAACTACAGAAGAGTTCAGAAACAGGGGTGATATATTATATGCATTTATATTTGCATATACCTCAGTAGATTCAGGCCAAGAAACATAAGATTTCAATGAAGTTCCAGCACCATTTATCATTACCTCTCTACTCCTCACCTCTATAGGTTTTCTTTTTTTAAATAAAATATTTCTTTCTTTTTTAATTTTTTATTTTAATTAGAAAGAAAATTATTTTACATGTCAATCCCAGCTCCCTTTCCCTCCCCTCCTCCCCTGTCCCCCCAACTAACACCCTACCTATCCCATACCCTTTCTGCTCCCCAGAGAGGGTGTGGCCTTCCATGGGGTGTCTTCAAAGTCTGTCATATTCTTTGGGATAGGGCCTAGGCCAACCCCCTTGTGTCTAGGCTCGGGGAGTATCCCTCCATGTGGGATGGGCTCCCAAAGTCCATTCATATGCTAGGGATAAGTACTAATCCACTACAAGATGCCCCATAGATTTCCAAGGTCTCCTCACTGACACCCACATTCAGGGGGTCTGGATCAGTCCCATGCTGGTTTCCCAGCATGGGACTGATCCAGTCTGCGGACCAAGAGCTCTCCCTTGTTCAGGTCAGCTGTTTCTGTGGGTTTTACCAGCCTGTTATGGACCCCTTTGCTCATCAGTCCTCCTTCTCTGCAACTGGATTTCAGTTCAGTTCCTGGTTTAGCTGTGGGTATCTGCTTCTACTTCCACCAGCTGCTGGTTGAAGGTTATACGATGGCATATGTATTAGTCATCAGTCTCATTATCAGGAGAGGGAATTTAAGAAAGCCTCTCCTCTGTTGCTTAGATTGTTAGTTGGTGTCATCTTTGTAGCTCTCCAGAACAGTGCCTGATTTCTCTTTAAACCTATAATGTCTCCCTTTATCATATTATCTCTTATCTTGCTCTCTCCTATTCTTCCCCCAACTCAACCTCCCTGCCCCAACATATCTACCTCACCCCTCCTCTTCTCCCCTTCTCATTCTCCTAGTTCTCTCTCCCCTCCCCCCATGCTCCCAATTTGCTCAGGAGATCTTATACCTTTCCTCTTCTTCAAGGGACCATGTATGTCTCTCTTAAGGTCCTCCTTGTTTACTAGCTTCTCTGGAAGTGTGGATTGTAGGCTGGTAATTCTTTACTCTATGTCTAAAATCCACATATGAGTGAGTATATACCATGTTTGTCTTGTTTGTGACTGGGTTACCTCGCTCAGAGTGGTTTCTTCTAGTTCCATCCATTTGCCTGTGAATTTCAAGATTCCATTGGTTTTTTTCCTGCTGAGTAGTACTCCATTGTGTAAATGTATCCATTCTTCAGTTGAGGGGCATCGAGGTTGTTTCCAGGTTCTGGCTATTATTACAAATAATGCTGCGATGAACATCGTTGAACAGATGTCTTTGTTGTATGAATGTGCTTCTTTGGGGTGCATTCAATTTATAAGACATTTTACACTTGTTGGATGTCAAAACAAATTATAGAACACAATCTGATGAGTGTACTTTGAAACTTGATATTGCCTTCTTGCCTTGCTTTTGGGATTCACCAAACATAATCTATAGTACATGCCAGGCAATTGTGTTTAAATTGGTCCTGAAAAAGACCTAGGAAAAGGTGTTGTTCCCCCATTAATATTTAGTATGTGCTTACTTGCATTTGTTTACATGTTTTTCTGCTCATGTTTTGCTGAACTCAAACAGTCTTCTTTGGATCATTTATTTCCTTATTATATTTGCGTGTAAAAGTACACTCAAACTGATGTAAGATTGTCTACATCTTTAGACTGTAGTCATTCCCATTCTGTCCTGTCCTCAGATCCCAGATCTAGCAGACACAGATATGCATAGGTCAGCAAAAGTCCCCAACTTCATGATGGGGAACATGGTGGCATGCAGACAAGAACTGGGATAATAGTTGAGACATATATCTTATGTAAAGTCAGGAAAAAGAGGAGAGAGAGAGAGAGAGAGAGAGAGAGAGAGAGAGAGAGAGAGGAGAGAATATGGGTTTGACAGGGGTTTTTGAAACTTCAAAGCCCACCACAGTGACATATATCTAATCCTTCTAATCTTTTCAAATAGTATAAGTTCCCGGTGACTAAGAATTCAAATACATAGGTTATTGGGGCCATTCTTATTTAAACCACTACATTGCACTCTCTGGTCCCAATAGGTTTCTAAACACATATCATAATACAAAAATGCATTTAGTACAATGTCAAAAGTACTGATAGTCTATCACAGTCTCCTCCACATTTAAATTTCCAAAACTCAAAACCTCTTCTGAGACTCATTACCATCTCTCAACTATAAAATCAAAATAAGAAAGCAGATCATATACTTACAACATACAATGGTGTTGGGACCCATAAAATAGCTCCATTTCATCTTGACTTAAGGTCAGAGAGTTCAAAACTATCCTTACACTTCCAAGGTTAAAGTCATAATGCCTATAGGTCTAATGCATGACTACTGAAGGATGTTTGATCTAAGATATGGGATAACAAGAGATTTGGTCTAAGGTAAGGTTTCTCTCAATTCTCAAGGCCAGGTAACAAAATGTTTAGTCTAAGGTGTAGTTACTAATTGTTTCAAGAATTAAGGAAGAAAGTCTGCTTGTTCTTTGTATCATGGTAAAGAAGTTCTTTGCCATTTTCCTCTTTGTTGTTGGGATATAAAAGAATGTTGAAGAATAAACTTGGGGTGTTCAGTATTCACTGGATTGCCCTCCTGACTCTATTCTGTGTCTCTGTCTTTTCCTTATTATCTTTACCTTCCATTCCCTTAATCCATAGTCACCCTCTCAGGTACTAGCCAGGCAACTCAGCTTGATCCAACTAAAGCCCCCCCAAAGGTAGGTTACTATACAAGACACAGAATATATGTTATCATTCCAAAAGAGAGGAAAGGGAGCATAGTAAGGAAATTCTGGTCCAAAAAACACTTAAAACAAGCTGGGCAAACTACAAACTTTCATTTCCATGTCTGATGTCAAATTATCTTCAGATCTCCAACTCCCTTCAACTTTGTTGACCTCAACAGACTTCTTTCTTTGGGGATCATTGCACTAACTGTTAGCATCTCACCTTGGCAGATACCCCAAGAGTCTGGCTTCTATATCACCTTGGGGTCTCCAAGGCAACCCAGACTTTAGCTTCACAACTTCATGCTACTGCTTCTCTGGACCTCCATTCAGGCACACCTCTGTCACATGCGTGACCTCTTTGGCTTTCCTTAGTTGCAGAGGGAGATTCCACAGAGTTCATCATTGATTCTAAAGTAGAACCCATGTGGCCAAATCTGCCAAGTTCTGCTGCTTGGTGGAGCTAGAACATGGCCCCCTTGTTTAGTTATATCTTCATCATTTTTTCTGATTTCAGTTGTTGCATTCACTATTTAAACTTGGCTTCCTGGCACTCATTCTGTAGACTAGGCTAGCCCCAAACTCAGAGATCTACCTTGACCACCACATGAAAACACCCAAGTGGTGAAGATTATTTTAGTATATATTAACCTGTCTTCATTGTCTCATGGGTCTCTTTAAATATTTTCCAGCCTCTCATTCTTTAGGAAGCTCAGATTTCTGTCTTGAGGTACCTAGAGTTTCCCAATTCTTTGTTCTGCATCCTCAAGGATTCCTTTGCTCTCCTGCTGACTTCCAAGCTTGGTGTTTGGATTCAATGAAGCCTATTCTTTTCTTATACCAATGTTCCCAATTTCTAGCTCAAGCTTAAACTTGATCAGAATGTACACTTTGAAAGACATGGGAAGCTCACCCACTGCTATTGTGAGATCCATCTCCTACTGCTAAGAGACTGAATTATCTTCCTTCTTGGCTTTCCATTTGCATACACAAAACTATTCATTGTGGATAAGAAGGGCTTCCACATTGCAGGCTTCCACATTGTTTTTGTTGGTTTTGATTTTCTCAGTTAGAGTTTCGCTGTGTTGCTCAGCCTAGACTCCCAATCCTAGACTCAAGCATGCCTCCTGCTTATCTTCCTAGGTAGTCAGGGCTAACACAGCCATCAATTATGTGGCATGAAAACGTTTAAATTTATAAACTAATAAATCTTTTCCATTGGAAATGTTGTTAGTATTTATGTGCCATTAAGTAAATAAACCCTGCAAAATGTTAGGTAATCAGAGGTCTTTTTTGAATTCTGTGCGGTGCCCTTGCCTTTCATTCCCCTTTCGTTTATCCTTTGGAGTTCCACACACTGCAGCTAAAATGATCACATTGACTCTGTCCTCCATCTGCTTCAATGTTAGTTCTAAGATGGACATCGATGTTTCTGGAGGGAGTATACATGAGAAATGAAGATAAAACTAAAGCCCTGAAACTCTGGTGCCAAAATTTACCTGAGGTTAGATTCTACCATCATAGGAAAAGGATACTAAACCTGGCAGAAGTTCTGTTTTAGCTTCATGATAGGTCTTGTGACTGGTTGGACCACACCCACCCAGCTGAAGGTTTGTGTACTGGCTGCAGGTGTGTGGGGAGCACTGTGCATCTATAGCACAGAAATAAGTGCCTGAGTCTGTGGTCTGAGAGGAGGAAATGTACAAAGAGCTGCGACGTTCCTGAGTGACTGTGGTGGATGTCAGTCTTCCCCTCTGCTTTGTTCCAGAAGGATTGTAAAACAGGCTGATGAGGTGTCCACCGGGGCTTTGGTGAAACCACTGCATTTGGTTTGCAGTGGTGGAAAAGTTGCACTGCAGCTCTGCCCTCTCTCCCTCCTGCAGAACCAAGGACACAGGACTCTGCTTCACTTGTTGCCCTTTCACCCCTGATCAGAAACAGAGAAAGAGACACAGATGGAGGTCACTGAGCATCCTCAGAACCCTGACCACACCCATGTCCTCTGAGAAGGAGGGAGCTCTTCAGGACTCCTGAGCTGCTTCCTACCCTCCATGCCCTGAGCACAATCCTCTCTGTCCCTGAGTGTGGACAGCAGACTCACAGCAAACCTGGGAGCACAGCAGCCCCAGCAGAGAACACAGCAGCCTCTTCATGGTGCTTGTCTGGATGCTGGAGACAGAAGCAAGTACCAACTCCTGGGCCGTGGTGAAAGGATGGCTGTTGAATGTCCCTCCTACTGCACCAGGGAGCTCCACCCAGGAACCCTGCCTGCCAGACACCTCAGAGTTCCCTCCCAGCCATCTGAGTCTGAAGCTCCTCCCAACTCTCTCAACTTTGCTGAGAGTCTGGGTGGAGCATAGTGGGGGATGGGGACATTTTTAGATGACCCTGGTGTTGTTTGGAGTTAGGGATCCTGGAAGCAGGAGAGGATCAGACCCTCCCAAGGAGAACAAGCCTCAGCCCCACACAAAGCCTGGCTTGCTGACAGAAGTGGCAGCTAAAGGTTTAATTTGGGGAACAGGAGCTTGTTCTGACTAAAGACCTTAATGGGGCCTGAGGGATGGCTCAGCAGATATGGGTCCTTGTCCTTGCAGGAGAACTTAGTTCCCTCCCAAGCATCCACATCAGGTGGCTCACAGCTGCCTGTATCTCCAGCTCCTGGGGACCTGATGCTGTCTTCTGTCCTCAGAACCTGTACTCAAATTATACATATTTTCACAGATCCACTCCCATACTCATAAAAAAATTAATAAGAACCTTCACCCATGAAATAATTTAAGTAAAATCACCACAGTAGAGAATGAAGTGAAACAGGAACATAGCAATTGAGTAAGTATAAATTTAATGGCTCCAAAGTTTTAGCATGCATTTTAAAATTGGGATACTCTTACTCAAATCAAGGTTTGTTCTAAATGTTGTTTAAAAATAAGACGGCATATGAAGGCAGTGGACTGGGGGGAAGCTGCTGTAGGTGTGCTGCCTCCATAGTGACAGGAGCAGCAGTTCTGGTGTGCTATTGCACATGGCGACTGGAGGAACAATTCATTGTGCATTCAGAACAATAGACAAATGCATTTTAAGGATTGTACCATAGAACTGACTACTTGAGAAATGAGATGAGTAATAAAAAGCAAACATACAATCTCTTCAAAAATAACTCCGTCCAACTTTCCCCATCTCAGTTCATCACTGTTCCAAACAGTATTAGAGCAACTAATGTCTCCCAGTCTTGTAGGATACTTTTGGTAATATTTTAGCTGAGGTAAAAAAAAAATGCTGTGTCAGATAAATGTGCTGTTTCACTCTGAACAGGCACCCTCTCTTGGGCTGGGTTCCCCACACAGCGCTGATGCTGGAGGAGGATGCAGAGCCCAGGTGGTGCCCAGCTTGATGGCTGCATCTGTGCATCTACAGCAGCTGCTATAGGGCAGCTGAGGGGCAGCTAGTTGTCTCTTGTCCCCCAGCATCATAATTGTACTAAAGGAGAAATTAGACCTTTTCTTTGCAAAGCAAGAAAGAAGTCCATGGCAACTAAGGTCTATCCCATAGCAATGACTCATTTCTCAGCAATCCACATTCTCTGTTATGTTGCCTTCATGGAATGCTCATACTCCCTGAAAGTGTCTGAGACTGGGACCCTGGTCTCTTATTCTGTAGTCTCAGGTGCCTTGTGTCCAGCTCTGCACTTGTGACTTGGGGCAGAGGAACACCCAGCTCCCTCAGTCCTGCTGTCAGGTGATCCTCAGGTGGAAGAATTTTTCATCTTTCCCATACTCAATCTGAAAGTCCTCCATGCCTGAGACAGGTTATCATCCTGCTGTGAGATTCAGGAGGCTCTGAAGCCCAGGTGAAGGTATTGAACATGCAGGAAAGGACCCTGAGGGACAGTCTTCACTTTGATGAACTCAGAGTCAAACATACATCAAACTAATGAGAGTCTTAGTTACTGTGCAGTCCCTTTGTCTTTCTTATAAAATACAACAGAATTCAGAATTGTCACCTGCAGCATTCTAGGTGCTGCCCACAGGAAAAGACCGTACCATATGTAAACACCAGTGGTGTTTTGGAATCATTGCTTTGGAATCTCAAAATCTCAGGCTGGCCCAGCCTTTCATTCTCTCTGCCTCTTGTTGGTGATCACAGGTAAGCTCTTAGCTACTGCTGCAGGGACATGGCTGCCTGCCTGCCTGCCTCTATCCTTGTCACCATGATTACTGTGGCTCACCCACTAAAACTGTAATAGGGCCCCTAATTAAATGCTTTCTTCTTTAAGTTGTCTTAGTCATGGTGTCTCTTCACAGCAGTAAAACTGAAACTGATATTGGAAGCTATACTGAACTCTCCATAACATGGAGCAAGGAGAGAAAGAATCTAAATAACTTCTGGAGGCTGAAGCATATTTTTAAAAACTAGAGTCTATGTTCCTCACTTGGTCTTAAATTGGTGAGCTAATAACAGAAGATTGGTGGAGAATCTAAATCATTAAATTCTGTAAGACATCTTAATAGAGACAAATTCCATGTCAGGGTTTCCTTGAGGTGTTTTCTGTCAGAGGTCCTAAGCTTAGGGAGAGAACAGTAGTTCTGGGGATCAAGGCCTTGGTGGTCTCTTTCAGTTGCTTCCATCCTATCCTGCCAAAATATTCACAATTTCCTAGGTTTCTAAGAATTTGCCCTGAAGTATGGTGCTGTTTTTCCGAAGGCTGTGTAAACCCCACTGAGAGAAGGCCCACAGGCCTCCCTCACAGGGCCACTCCCCTTAGCCCTCCTGCACCTTGGTTTGTGTGCAGCTTCCCCTGCATCTCCCTCACTGTGTCACTCAGAGCACAGTAGTACAGGGCAGAGTCCAACAGCTGCACTGAGGATTTCTCCAGGTGGAAGGAGCTGCTGCTCTTATGGAGAGTGGCATGGAAACCTTGGTGCTCCGTCCTCTTGTTGTCTGTGGCAGTCCTCAGGAGCAGCTGAGGGACTTTGTTGAGATATTGCACATACCAGAAAAGGACAATATTTGGGTAAGTAGTCTGATAGGTGCAGGTCATCATCACAGGTGACCCCTCTGTGACAGTAACCAGGCCTTCTGTCTGGGCCACTGAGTCTCCATTGCTCCTCCCTGAAAATAATAAATAAATAAATAAATAAATAAATAAATAAATAAATAAATAAATCCGGAGGGATCACGTTGCTATGTGAGGAAGAATGTAAAGACTCCCACAGCTGTGAGAAGATGATGTCATCAAGACTTAGGTAAATGCTTAAGCTGGGCGTTGGTGGCACATGCCTTTAGTCTCAGCACTCGGGAGGCAGAGGAAAGTGGATCTCTGTGAGTTTGAGACCAGCCTGGTCTACAAGAGCTCATTCCAGGACAGCCTCTAAAAGCCACAGAGAAACCCTGTCTCAAAATCAAACAAACAAGCAAACAAACAAACAAAAGAGACTTAGGTAAATGTAACTCACCAAGCATCAAGAGGAGCAGCAGAACTGGGTAGGTGTCAGGAAACATGTTCTCAGAAGACAATGACACTTTGTTATTGAGTTCACCAAACTCACAGGACAAGTCTCCTCAGGACCTTACTGAAACTCCTTGTTCGTAAACAAGGACCTCCTTCTGCACAGTGACAGTCTGTCACATGAAGCCACTACCTGATGAGACATTAACCACATCTGAAGAGGCAGCGCCCTCTGCTGCTGATTTCCCTTCAAACAACACCACAGATGTTTGCACAACACATTGTGAATAAACTTGAAAGCTCACCCAAAAAAGGCAGGTCTCAAGGCCACAGTAGATGCCTGAAATTACCGATGTTACTGAACTGTATGTATCCTATCATACTTTGTGTGATAAATATTTATAAAACAATATATATTATACTAATATTATATTTTAATTGTATGTATACATACATACCTCTGATAGAAAATTTACCTACTTATTGTCATTTCCTTAGTTCTTAAGGAATGTTATACAATGAATTTTGATTATATTCATCTCAGCATCCCCTCTAGTCTATCCCCTTTCCTTCATTTCACACTCTAATACATAAAAACACATTCTATCCCAATGACCACACCGGCAGGGACTCAAGTAGATTATTCACACTGTCTGCTGTCCTCCATGTCCTACATTACACTCTCTCCTTTCTCATCTGCAGCCTGGGAACAGTCTGCTTACAGGTCCCTTCCTCAACTTCATTCACTGGACACTGCAACTCTTTGTTCAGACTCAGGGGCCCTAGCCCTCCATCTCCTTCTCTCCACATAATTCTTTGCCTTACTACAACCTACTTCAGGAAATTCTCTTCATACCACATCCCCAGCTTCTTATGGATCCCATCTCTGGGTGTGAACCAGATCTCCTAAGCATGTTACTGAAGCCCCTCTCAGCCTTTTCTCCTCACCCACATCTATTACTTTCTGCCACACATTGGCCCAGAGAAGCAGTCCCTACCAGGCAATAACAACCATACTTCACTAAGATCCAGACTGTTCAACAGAAACCAAGAAAGGAAACACACAATAAACACAGGCAATACCAGACATCAAAACATAGAAACCCCTAAACCTAACCCCAGACACCTGCAAAAATACACAATCATTAATAGCCAAGGCACTATGTCTCCACAAGAACCAGTAACCCTACTACAATAGACCCTGAAAATGCAATAGAGCTGGACTACAGGACAAGGACATCAAAAATACTTAGGATGAATTTGACCAAGAACCATAAAGAGGATGTAACTAAATCCCTTAATGAAATCTTGGAATAAAATGGTAGTGGAATAAAATGAAGAAAACTGTTCAAGACATGCTAATAGAAATAGAATCTCTAGGGGCTGGAGAGATGGCTTAGAGGTTAAGAGCACCGGCTGCTCTTCCAGAGGTCCTGAGTTCAATTCTCAGCAACCACATGGTGGCTCACAACCATGCATTATGAGATCTGGTGCCCTCTTCTGGTGTGCAGATGTACATGGAAGCAGAATGTTGTATACATAATAAATAAATAAAATCTTTAAAAAAAAGAAATAGAATCTCTAAAGAAAACATGAAGTGAAGTGAGATAAACCTGGAAATGAAAAATCTAGGAAGTCAAACCAAAGCCTCAGAGGTAATCTTCACCAACAGAGCAGAAGACACAGAAGAGGGAATATCTGGCATTGAAGACAAGGTAAAAGACATGGACACCTCAGTCAAACAAAATCTTAAATTGACAAAAATCCTGGGACAAAATATCCAGGAAATTGGGGACATGCATGAAAAGACTGAATCTACAAAGTAACATAGAGGAAAGAGAAGAAACTGAAGTCAAAGCACAGACGATATTCTTAACAAAGTCATAGAAGAAGATTTCGACAACCTGAAATATGAGGTAAATGTCAAGGTAAAGAAGCATACAGAATACCAAATTGACTGGAACACAAAGTAAATTCTCCGGTGCTTCATAATAATCAAAACAATAAATTACTGAATAAAGAGAGGATATTAAAAACTGAAGGGGAAAAACACTAAGTAACACATGAAGGTAAACACAGTATATTAATAATTGACACCTCAATGGAGACTATACAGGCCAGAAGAATGTAGACAGATGTACACAAATTTTGAGAGAAAGATGTCAGCCCATACTACTAAACCAGAAAAACTATTAATCACATTTGAAGAAGAAACACACCCATTCTAAGATGAAACCAAATATAAGCAGTGTCTACTTACAAATCCAGCTCTATAGAAGATGATAGAAGGAAATCTGAAGAGATTAACTAACCACAGCCAAGAAAAGCCCAAAAAACAAATAATCTCAAACCAGCAAATCAAGAGGAAGGAAACTCACACCATAACAAGTAACAGGGGTCAATGAACACTGTTCATTGATAGCTCTCAATATTAATAGTTTCAATTCCCTGATAGGAAGAGACTAACAGATTAGATTAAAAACAGAGGCCCTCTGCCCTCTTCCCGCTGCCTGAGGTTGATCTGGGCTCTCCTCTGGCCCAAACTCCCCCCATAACCCCCTCCTCCTTCTTCCTGAGCCTGCCCATCAACAGGAGTTGACCTGCCAAGACAGAAAGGCCCACTCTGGGTCTGGCCACATCTCATCTTTTTTTCCCCCTTCTGCCTTCTGCCTTCTGACTGCTGCCTGCTGCCTGCTGCCTGCTGCCTGCTGCCTGAGGAGACTAAAAGAGAGGGAGAGATGCCAACTGCAACCACTGGAAGAAAGGATGGGAAGACAACAGAATAAGAACACACGCAAAAACAGAAAAAACAGTATGACACCAGAAGAATCTAGGGACTCCACACCAACAAGAAAAGCCCAATGCAGAGAATGAAGAAGAGATGAACCTTAAAAATTATCTTATGAAGATGATAGAGATCATTAAAGAGGAAAGAGAAAAAACCTTAAAGAAATAGAAGAAAAAACAAGCAAAAAATATTACATGAAATGGAGGAAAAGACAAACAAAAAATTCAAGAAATAAACAAATCTCTTAAAGAATCTAAAGAAAGCCAAGAAAAAAACAACAAAACAAGTGAAGGAAATAATTCAAACAGTTCACAGCTTGAAAGGAGAATTAGAAACAATAAAGAAAACACAGAATGATGGGATGCTGGAAATAGATAAGCTGAGTAAACGATCAGGAACCACTGATGTAGGTAACCAATAGAATCCAAGAGATGGAAGAGAGAATCTCAGGTGTTGAAGACTCACTAGAGGGTATACAGTCATCCACCAAAGAAAATCTCAAGTCCAACAAGTCCATAACACAAATCCAAGAAATGTGGGAAACCATAAAAAGTCCAAACCTAAGAATAATAGGTATAGAAAAAGGTTAAGAAATTTAGCTCAAAGGTACAGAAAACATATTCCACAAAATCATAGAAGAAAACTTCCCCAACCTAATGAAGGATATGCCTATGAAAGTGCAAGAAGCTTACAGAACACCAAATAGATTGGACCACAAAAAGAAGTCCCCTCACCACATAATAATCAAAACACCAAATTTACAGGAAAAAAGAAAAATATTAAGAGCAGCAAAAGAAAAAGGCCAAGTAACATATAAAGGCAAACCTATCTGAATTACACCTGACTTCTCAATGGAAACTTTGAAAACCAGAAGATCCTGGATAGAAGTTCCACAAATGCTAAGGGAACATGGATGTCAGCCAAGACTACTGTATCCAGCAAGGCTTTTATTCACTATAGATGTAGAAAACAAGATATTCCTTGACAAAACCAGATTTAAGCAATACATATCCACAAATCCAGCCCTACAGAAATTACTAGAAGGAAAACTCCAACCCAATGAACATAACTATGCTCAAAAAACCATAGGCAATAGATAATCCCACTTTACCAAACAACAAAATAAAAAAGGGGAAAATCCACACATAATATCACCACCAACAACAAATCCAAAACAAACAAGAATCAACAATCAATGGTCTTTAATATCCCTCAATGTCAATGGTCTTAACTCACCCATAAAAAGATACAGGCTATCAGAATGGATATGAAGACAGAATCCATCCTTCTGCTGCATGTAAGAAACACATCTCAACTTCAAAGATAGACGGTACCTCAGAGTAAAGGACCAATCAAATGGACCCAAGAAACAAGCTGGTATAACAATCCTAATATCTAGCAAATTAGACTTCAAACTAAAGTCAATCAAAACAGATGAAGGGTAACTTCATACTCATCGTAGGAAGTTTCACTCCTGAACCTGTATGCCCCAAATACGAAGGCACCACATCTGTAAAAGAAACATTACTAAAGCTCAAATCACACATAAAACCTCACACACTTATAATAGGAGACTTCAACACCCCGCTCTCACCACTAGACAGGACCACCAGACAGAAACTTAACAAAGAAACAAAAGAACTAACAGAAGTTATGGCCCAATTGGGATAAACAGACATCTACAGAACATTCCATGCAAACACAAAAGAATACACCTTCTTCTCAGCGCCACATGGAACCTTCTCTAAAATTGACCACATGCACGGCAATGTAGCAAACCTACACAGATACAAAAAAAAATTGGAATAATCCCCTTTATCTTATCAGACCACCATACTTAAAAGTTAGAATTCAACAACAACACAAATTTCAGAACCCTACAAACACATGGAAATTGAATAATGCCCAATTGCACCATTCCTGGGTCAAGGAAGAAATAAAAAAAAGAAATTAAAGATTTCCTAGAATTTAATGAGAATGAAGACACAACATACCCAAACCTATGGGACACTTTGAAAGCAGTGTTAAGAGTAAAGTTCATAGCACTAAGAGCCTACATGAAGAAACTGGAGGATAGTCACACTAGAGAATTAACAGTGCAACTGAAAGCTCTAGAACAAATAGAAGCAAACTCACCCCTAAGGAGCAGATACCAGGAAATAATAAAACTGAGGGCTGAAATCAATAAAGTAGAAACTAGGAAAACAACAAAACTCAATGAAACAAAGAGCTGATTCTTTGAGAAAGTTAACAAGATGGACAAACCTTTATCAAAACTAACCAAAAGGCAGAGAAGGAGCATGCTAATTAACAAAATCAGAAATGAAAAGAGGGACATAACAATGGACACTGAGGAAATCTAGAGAATCTTCAGATCATACTTTGAAAACCTGTACTCCACAAAATTTGAAAACAGAAAGGAAATGGACAATTTTCTGAATAGATATCATTTACCAAATTTAAATCAATAACAGATAAGCAATTTAAACAGACCTATAAACCCTAATGAAATAGAAGAAATCATCAAAAGTCTAACAACCAAAACAAGCCCAGGGCCAGATGGTTTCAGTGCAGAATTCTTCCAGAAATTCAAAGAAGAGCTAATACCAGTACTCCTCAACTTGTTCCATACAATAGCAGGAGAAGGAACATTGCCAAGCTCTTTTTATTATGAGGCTACAATTACCTTGGTACCCAAGCCACACAAAGACACAACTAAAAACGAGAATTACAGACCAATATCCCTCATGAACATCGATGCAAAAATATTCAACAAACGATTGGCAAATCAGCCAGGCATTGGTGGCGCCCGCCTTTAATCCCAGCACTCGGGAGGCAGAGGCAGGCGGATCTCTGTGAGTTCGAGGCCAGCCTGGTCTCCAGAGCAAGTGCCAGGATAGGCTCCAAAGCTACACAGAGAAACCCTGTCTCAAAAAACAAAAACAAAGCAAAACAAAACAAATACTGGCAAATCGAATCCAAAAAACATCAGAGAAATCATCCACCATGATCAAGTTGGCTTCATCCCAGGAATGCAGGGATGGTTCAACATAGGAAAATCTATCAATGCAATCTACCATATAAACAAACTGAAAAAGAAAAACCACATGATCGTCTCAGTAGATGCTGAAAAGCCTTTGACAAAATCCATCATCCCTTTATGATAAAGGTCTTGGAGAGATCAGGAATAACAGGAACATACCTAAACATGAAAAAAGCAATATATAGCAAACCAACAGCCAGCATCAAACTAAATGGAGAGAAACTCAAGTGATTCCTCTAAAATCAGGAACAAGAAAATGCTGCCCACTCTCTCCTTATCTCTTCAATATTGTATTTGAAGTTCTAGCTAGAGCAATAAGACAACAAAAGGGGCTCTAAGGATACAAATTGGAAAGGGAGGACTCAAAGTTTCACTATTTGCAGAAGATATGGTAGTTTACATAAGTGATCCAAGAAACTCTACCAGGGAACTCCTACAGCTGATAAACACCTTCAGCAAAGCAGCAGGATACAAGATTAACTCAAAAAAAATCACTAGCCCTATTATATACAGATGATAAATGGGCTGAGAAAGAAGTCATAGAAATATCACCCTTTAAAATAGCAACTAACAATATAAAATATCTTTGGGTAAGGCTAACCAAAAACGTGAAAGACCTGTATAGTAAGAACTTTGAGTAAAGAAATTAAAGAAGATACCAGAAAATGGAAAGATCTCCCATGCTCGTGGATAGGTAGGATCAACATAGTAAAAATGGCAATCTTGCCAAAAGCAATCTACAAATTCAATGTAATCCCCCATCAAAATACTGACACAATTCTTCACAGACCTTGAAAGAGCAATACTAAAGCCAGGCGTTGGTGGCACATGCCTTAATCCCAACACTCAGGAGGCAGAGACAGTCGGATCTCTGTGAGTTCAAGGACAGTCTGGTCTCCAGAGCAAGTGCCAGGATAGGCTCCAAAGCTACACAGAGAAAACCTGTCTCTAAAACCCCCCCAAAAAATACTCAATTTTATATGGAGAAACAAAAGACCCAGGATAGCCAAAAGAACACTGTGCAATAAAGGGACATTTGGAGGCATCACCATCCCTGACTTCAAGCTCTATTATAGAGCCATAGTCCTGAAAACAGCTTGGTATTGGCACGAAAATAAACAGATAGACCAATGGAATCGAATTGAAAACCCTGATATTAACCAACACATATGAACAACTGATTTTTTACAAAGAAGCTAAAGTTATACAATGGAAAAAAGATAGCATCTTCAATAAATGGTGTTGGCATTACTGGATTTGGACATGCAGATGATTGCTGTTAGATCCATATCTGTTGCCATGCACAAAACCTAAGTCCAAATGGATCAAAGACCTCAACATAAATTCAGACACACTGAACTTCCTAGAAGAGAAGCTAGGTGATACCCTGGAACAAATTGGTTCAGGAGACCTCTTTCTGAACATAACACCAGTAGCACAAACATTGAGATTGACAATTAATAAATGGGACCTTTGAAACTGAGAAGCTTCTGCAAGGCAAAGAACACAGTCAGCAAGACAAAATGCCAGCCCACAGAATGGGAAAAGATATTCAACAACCCCACATCTGACAGAGGGCGGATCACCAAAATATACAATGAACTCAAGAAACTAGCCACCAAAACACCAAACAATGCAATTAAATGTTGGAGTGCAGAACTAAATAGAGAATTCTCAATAAAGGAATTCAAAATGGCTGAAAGACACTTGAGAAAGTGCTCAACATCCTTAGCCATCAAGGAAATGCAACTCAAAACCACTCTGAGATACCAACTTACTCCTAATCACAATGGCTAAAATCAATAACACCAATGACAATCTGTGCTGGAGAGGATGTGGAGAAATAGGAACTCTCCTCCATTGCTGGTGGGAGTGCAAATTTGTACAACCACTTTGGAAATCAGTATGGCGGTTTCTCAGGAAAATGGGAATCAGTCTACCACAAGATCCAGCAGTTCCTCTCTTGGGCATAGACCCAAAGAATGCACACCCACACAATAAGGACATATGTTCAACCATGTTCATAGCAGCATTATTTGTAATAGCCAGAACCTGGAAACAACCTAGATGCCCCTCAGCTGAAAAATGGATAGAGAAAATGTGGTACATTTACACAATGGAGTACTACTCAGCAGAAAAAAAAAAACGATGGAATCTTGAAATTCGCAGGCAAATGGATCGAACTAGAAGAAACCATCCTGAATGAAGTAACCCAATCACAAAAAGATAAACATGGTATGTACTCACTCATTTTTGATTTTTAAACATAGAGCAATTATTACCAGTCTACAATCCACACTGCCAGAGGAGCTAGGAAACAAGGAGGACCCCAAGAGAAGATTGAATAGTCCCTCGAAGAAGGAAATGGAGACAAGAACCCTTGACCAAATTGGGAGCATGGCAAGGGGAGAGGAAATAGGTGGGAATGGAAGAAGGGGAGGGGGAGGAGAACAAGAGGACTGAGACAGGGGAGGAATAGAGGAGGGCAAGAAAGGAGATGGCTTGATAGAGGAGACAGTACAGGTTTGGAGAGAGGTCTGGCACAGGGAAAAAACGATGTTAGGGGATTCACAGGCATGACCCCAACTAAGAAGCCAGGCAGTGGTGGAGAGGATGCCATTGGTACCCATCCCCTATAATGAGATTGACGCTTACCTTGGTTACCATTCCTATAGCCTTCATCCAGTACCTGTTCGAAGCAAAAACAGGCACCCACAGCTAAGCACTGAACCAGGAATCCAGTTGTGGAGAAGGAGGAGGAATGAGCAAAGGACCCACAAAGGGCCTGGAGAAACCCACAGAAACAGTGGACCTGACCTACTGATAGTATGAAGACCCTAGTAATGAAGCTGGGGAGACAGCATTGGACTGAACCAAGCCCTTTGAATGTGGGTGCCAGCTAGGAGGCCAAGACAGTCTATGGGACCTCTAACATCAGAGCCAGTCTTTATCCCTAGAGCACAAATGGACTTTGGGAGCCCATTGCCTATGGAGGGATACTACTGCAGCCCAGATACAGCAAGGAGCGCCTAGGCCCTCCCCCAAATGATATGACAGACTTTGAATGTCCCCCGTGGTGTGCTTCAGTACCACTGGGGAGGAGTTGGGAGGTGAGTTTGGGTGGTTTGTGGGGAACATGGGAAGATGGGAGGCCAAGGGAATGGGGTGGATGGATATGTAAATATGAGAAGTAATTAAAGAATAAAAGAAAAAAACAAAATCCATGGATGAAAACCAACAGAAAATATGCAACAGACACTGAACAACTCATTAGTAACCTTAACTTTATATCATTCCACAAAACAGAAGCAGAAGACCACTGTCTAATTCTTCATATGTGAACCTAATTACCCTGATATCTAAACCACACAAAGATCCAACAAAGATAGAAAATTATAGACCAATATCTGTTGTGAACACAGATGAAAAATTTCTCAAAGTACTTAAAATCTGGATATAAGACAAATTAAAAAAATATCATCCACTGTGCTTCATCCCAGAGATGCAAGCATTATTCAACATACATAAAATGATAGTGCAATCCAACATATAAACAGAATGAAAGGCAAAAACTACATTATCACCCCATTGGTATAGAGAAGGCATTTGACAAAATCCAAAGTGGTTTATAGTAAAAGTCCTGGAGAGACTCAAGATACAAGGGGCATACCTCAACACAATAATTGATTAATATACAGCAATCCCACAGCCAAGATCAAACTAAATGGAGAGAAATTCAAGATATGTCCACTAAAAATAAAATATGCATGTGTAAAAGTAAAAAATAATTGTTATTGGGGATCTATCAGAGAAAAAAATCTGTTACACTGTTTTTCTTCATATTGTTGATGTTGTATATGTTTTGGCTGGCCTACATTCACATTACTTTAATATAAAAAATGTGCCTTCAAAAAATCCAGGAGCCAAATATTGCTGTCCATGTTCTTCATATCTTCAAGTTGTGTACTTGAAGTCTTAGCTAGAGTAGTAAGACTACTGAAGGAGCTAAAGAAGATGCAAATAGGCAAGGAAGAAATACAGGTATCTTTATTTGAACATGATATTATTTTATGTGTTAAAGACTTCACTGGAAACTTGTACACCTGAAAACACTTTTAGCAAAGTAGCAGGATACAAAATTAACATGCAGCATTCATTAACCATTCTATATGATAATGACAAACCCACTGAGATAGAAATCAGGTAAACAACACCTACCACAATAACCTCAAAAAATAATAAACTTAGATAAACTCTAACCAAGAAAGTGAAACACTTGTATAATAAAAACTTAAAACACATAAGAAAGAAATAAAGGGCATCAGCCAATGAAAAGACCTCCCATGCTCATGGATTGGTAGGAATAATTTAGGCAAAGCAGCCATCCTACCAAAAGCAATTGACAGATTTAATGCAATCTCTGTCAAAATTCTTCACAAAAACATGAAAGAAAACAACATTTTCCAACTTCATATGGAAATAACTACTTGAGGTACCACCACTGCTGATTTCAAATGGTAGTACAGAGTTATAGTCAGAAAAACAGCATGGTGTGGAATAAAAACCAGACATGCTCTTGCTGATCAGTGGAATAGAATTGAAGACCCAGTGTAAGTCCACACACCTATGATCACCAAATTGGTAAAGAAGCCAGAAATACACACCAGATAAAAAGACAGCATCTTCAGCAAATGCTACTGGTCAAAGTGTATGGCTACATGCAGAAGAATACAAATAAAATAATTTTATCATGCTCTAGAAAACTCAAGTTCAAATGGATCAAGGACCTCAACATATGTTCAGATACTTTGAATCTAATAGAAAAAATGGAATAATCTTGAATTCATAAGATCACAAAAGATTTTCTAAACATGACACCAATAGCATAGTCACTAAAAGCAATAATCAATAAGCAGAACTTCATGACATTGAAAATCTTACATATGGGCAAAGGACACCATCCTTTGAACAAAGTGGCAGTTTACAGAGAGGGAAAATATCCTTACCAACTATCATCTGATAGAGGCTAATATCAAAAATATATAAAGAACTAAAAAGACTAAACATCAAAAAAGGAATAACCCAATTAAAAAGTGGTTACAAAGCTAAACAAAGAGTTCTCAAAGATGAAACACAGATGGCTGAGAAACACTTAAAAAATGGTCAACCTCCTTATGCATCAGGAAAATGCACATTAAAACCACCATGAAATTTCATCTTATACATGTCAGAATGGCCATAGGCCATAATCAATAAAACAAAAGGAATCTGGTGCTGGTGAAGATGTAGGGTAAGAAAAACACTCATCTATTTCTTTCTTTCTTTTTTCTTTTTTTATTTTTCAAAACAGGGTTTCTCTGTGTAGTTTTGGCGCCTATCCTGGCACTCGCTCTGGAGACCAGGCTGGCCTCAATCTCACAGAGATCTGCCTGCCTCTGCCTCCCAAGTGCTGGGATTAAAGACATACACTACCACCACCACTTAAATTTTGTTTGTTTGTTTGTTTGTTTGTTTGTTTTTCGAGACAGGGTTTCTCTATGTATCTTTGGAGCCTATCCAGGCACTCGCTCTGGAGACCAGGCTGGCCTCAATCTCACAGAGGTCTGCCTGCCTCTGCCTTCTGAGTGCTGGGGTTAAAGGCGTGTGCCACCAATGCCCGGCAACACTCATCTATTTCTGGTTAGAGTGCAAACTTTAAGAGTCACTGTGGAAATAAGTGTAGTGGTTCTTTATGAAGATGGGAATAGATCTACCTCAAGATTCAGCTATATCACATTTGGGCATATACTCATAGGACTCTATACCCTATTACAGAGACATTTGATCATCAGTGCTCATTGCAATTCTATTCATAATACAGATATTGGAAATAGCCCATCAAAATATGGGTAGGGAAAATGTGGTACATTTACAAAATGAAATATTATTCAGCAATTAAGTCATGAAATTCATAGGTAAATGGATGGAGCTAGAAAAAATCATCCTGAGTGAGGTAACAAAGATCCAAACAGAAAAATATAAAATATATTCTCTTTTATATAAATATTAGCTTTAAAGACTTGAATAGGCTTGCCACAATCTGTATACCTACAGAAATTAGGAATAAAATAGAGGACTAGGAGAGCACAAAAGAGTTCCTTAATAGGGGAAATATACAATAAGTAGTAAAAGAGAAATGGCGGTGGCAGGGGGCAGATAGGAGGAGGGGAGAGAAGATAAGAGAAGGGATATGGGGAAGCAGAGCTGAAACTAAGGTCCATCTGAAAGGTTATATGGAAACCTACTACAGTAGAAGCATATATAGAGATAAAGAACCAATTAGGCATCTCGTACCATCAACTTCAACCTCCAGTACCAAGAAGGTTTACCATCTGAGTTGTTGGCCAAAGAGGCCCCATGAAAACAGTCAAACAAATCAGGCAATTGCTTGCTGTCTACAAATGGATGGTAAGGCACTACATATTTCATTGAACATGGAGAAGTAAAGTTGGTGCCTAACTAGAGCTTTCAGCCCTAAGGACTAATGGTCAATATACAGGAAGGTACTTTGAATGCTACCTGAAGAGAGAGGTAAACACCACGCCAACTAGAGATCCTTTGACCTACAATGGTGACCTGCCTACAAGATGCACTGCTTTGACAATGGCCCAAATGATATCAGAGTAACCAACTACACATAATCAAGGAGATGGAACTCATTCCTGATCAGCTCCAATGGCCAAGAACCAGAGACTAGATAGGCCATGGACCTAGGGGAAAACCAAATATTACTGTTCTCTTAAAGATATGTAACATTATAATGACTTTTAAGGACTTTCTACTATACCCATATATCAATGTCTTATTCATACATCATCAGAAAACCTTTAGCTTGAAGTATCTGGGAACAACTACAGGTACACACAACTCCACAACTGGAAAATGTGCAGATAATGAGAGACCTTGGAACACCAAGTCCTAAATGGAAAGTCTCCAACAAACTTCTCCCTTCATGGCTCAGGGAATCTTGTAGAAGAGGAAGCAGAAAGATAAAAGAGTCAGTGGGGATGGAAGGCACTAAGGAAACAATGCCCTCCAGACACAATAAGACTGGCTCACATATGAATTCATCAAGATGGTGGCAGCAAACAGTGGGTTTGCACAGGTCCAATACAGATGGGGGTCCCAGTGCTGAGTGGGGAAGTGAACATGGTCTGTCATCCCTATTAAGAAGCTATTTAAAATTGACAACCTCTCCAAAGGAAAATTTAGGTTTCCTTAACAAAGTTTTATTGGTTGTACAAACCATATTTAAGGGCAGGCCTCATGCCCAGTTGTAGATGGCCAACTGAAATGAACTCAGTGCTATTTTTAGATATTTTTTTCCTCATAATGCTTTATCTGGGCATTATTTTAGCATATTGGTTACAATATTATGGTTTCCAACTTTGTGTTTTTTATGGATATTTTGTATATTCATATGTCTCTGTATAAATATGTGCTTCTCATGTTTTTATTGTTTTTGTTTGTTTTGTTGTATTCTGAATTGCTTGTTTATTTGTTTGCATGTTTTCTAAAGAGATAGAGAAAGAAAGTGTGGATTTAGATGGCTGGTGAGGTGGGAAGACCTGGCAGGAGATGAGAGATGGGAAACTAATAAGAATATATTCCTTGAAAAAAATCTATTTTCAATTAAAACAAAACAAAACAAAAGAATAACAGTGGTGCAGTCTGTCTTTATTACTCAAAGAAACCCAGGTTTACACAGATTGGAGTTATTGATTCTTATTGTAGTTATGCTGCACAATGTCCCTTCCAGATCCAACATGCAGAGCTGAAAATGTTTGATTTTCCATGAGGTGACTGTTCCTGCAGGAATAAGATGGAGACATGGTGCTAAAGAGGAAATGTGGAAGTATGGTTTCTTAGTATTCATGTTCATTTCTCATCTAATCATTTTATAATGATATTTTACACATAGCTTCTGCCTTGTAATGGAATTGGATAAAAAACTATGAAACTTTCTGGCTTTTTTTTTCTTTTATGCCACTGAAAACAGAAAATACCTACAGAGAGCAATGTCAGGCACAGAGTGATAATGGACTGGGGAGAAACTGTCTCATAGAATGGAAACCTAAGACCATGCACATTCTTAGTCATCTAACATGCCTGCCATTTCCCTGACAGGTGCCTGAAAAAGTAGATATGATCCTAAATGGTTTTCATACCTCCCACAACATAAATGGATTGATAGTAGATAATGGGGGAGATTAAATTTATAGTCAAATAAAAGAAAATTGCACTTTGCTAAATATAGTGATCATATGTGCTGTGATAAGGTGGTGGCTAGCCCAGGCAGAGAGAAGCAGGGTGCTCCTGTACGAGGCTCTGTTTTATCATACACTCTAACAAACTTTTCTTGTAAGAAACACAGTGACAAGGCTCATGCACTAGATTTAGATCCTGGTCCAACTTCCAGGGGCCCCTCAGATAGTCCCAACTTCACAACTGACTTTCATATATGGAGGGCCTAGTTAGATCCCGTGGCGGCTCTACCACTGTCAGTCTAGAATTCATGAGTTTCCATGAGCTTGGTTCAGCTGTCTTTGTAGATTGTTGGAGCCCATTTCCTAAGGTGGGATGCCGTGCTCAGCCTTAATTCAGTGGGAGGGCCTTGGTCCTACCCAACTTAATGTTCTGGACTTTGTTGACTCCTCATGGGAGTTCTCACTGATTGGGAGGAATGGAATGGGTGGTGGGCCTTGGGGGTGTGTGTGAAGGGGAGGCAGGAGGAGTGGTGGGAAGGAAAACTGTGGTTGGCATGTAACATAAAATTAAAAAAAAACACATAAACTTGGAGAACCCTAGAATGAAGGTTTCTTAATATATGAAGCAAAAGTCACATTGACAGTCTCCCCTTGAAGGGTTTCTGAAGTTAAGTACCCTCTTTCCAGAGGTAACTGGAAGGCTCAGATTCTCAACAGAGGTACTGATGAAGTTTGTGGACCTGATATAAAACAGAAATTTTTTTCTCTCTCCAGATACAGAAAAAGTGGCCTAGATTATTACAAAACACAAAATAGCTTGTACTGAGGTAAAATTAGCTTACAAGTTGAAAAGTCAGTGTTTTATATATTTATATATTTATATAAAAATGTCAAGCGTGCAAGCATGGGGTAGTGTCAGCTGGGAGCCACTGTGCTTTGACTTCTTCAGGAAGAGTTAGTGGGGGCCTGAGTGTGTGAGGATGGCTCAAGGAAGAGAGAGGCTTGGCCATGGCTTAACCAGGAGTGGTGGTTGCTGTAGATGAGCAACAGCCCCTGTTTGCAAGGCTTAGTTTATGATGGGAAGATGGTAAAAGACTTCAAGATATCACTTAATATAAACTGAAAAGAATTAGTCGGTCAATCCAGATGACCTGCTGCTGCAAGAAGAGTTGGCAGATAATTCACTGATCACCTCAGTAAAGATGGAAGTAAATGAACTAGAAGATGGAATGAAGAAAACATGGTGTATCTATTCAGAATTACTCAGTCACCGATAAAGGTGTAGGTCAAAAAGTAGAGTTGACTTTGAAGAAGTTGAACAGACTGGAGCAGGATGAGTAAATTATGAAAATCAATGAAACACAAAAGTAATGAAAATGAACTGGAGATGGCTCAGCAGGTGGATGCAATACTCAGTTTTTATGTGATGAAATTCACCACTTTGAAAAACAGTTGGAAAAAAAGATAGAGAATTAAAGAATGGGGGAATGTTTTGGATAAAGAGAAAAATGCTAATGATTAATTGGCTCTTTGAATGGAAAGGGAGAATATGGAAATAGCACATTAAGAAGAGAGAATGAATAGCTTTGTCAAGACATTACTGATGACCAGAAACAAATAGATTCACAAAAGACATCACTTTGATTAGGAAGAGGAGAAGACAGTGACAACTGATCGCAGTTGTCTAAAAAGAATTGTTCATTATCTGGATGAAAGTCAGAGCTTAACAGAAGCTAGTGAGAAAAACAGAAATTTAGAAGTAAGAGATGAGAAAAAGTATTGAACAGATGGTACAGGAAATGGAGAAGATGACTGATGATTATAAAAGGATAAAAGTTATTGTGCAATCAGCAGATACTATTGTGGACCAGATTTTAAAACATAACGGGCATTGGTGATTCAAGTGTGAGAGCTCAGAGACCTTAAAAGCCCGGTATGAGGAGGATGACCCAGTCATGATGACTGTCGATGCAAATGTAGAAGAATGGAAGGTGCTTTTCTCAATAGATAAATCTCTTTCACATTTTATATTTTGATTTAACTTAAATTTTGATTTTAAGGATTTACCGCAGAAAATAACATTTATATTGGTTTTTGAAGTTTACTGTATGCCGTGTCTAGAAAACTTCTAATAATGCTATTTGTAGCTCTCAAGTTCATTTCTTTATTAAACAAGCACTTTCAAGTCACGATTAAGGAGGAATGAAATTAGGAAAATAATTTATCAAGATCAGTTAGGAAGCTTCTTCAGAGTACCCTCATTCTGTGCCTAATTACCACCACCTAATTCCTCACCACACACTATCAGGAATCTAGGATTATGGTGGTTGCTATTTGTGAACCCTCTGAGATGACTGAATTAGTAATTCTTACTGTAGAAGCTGTCACTGTAGTGTCACCACTTCTAGCCATGCTCACATAGAACTTATTGACAATTAGGAATTGTTTATTGTCTGGGAATCTCAGATAATCTATATTTGAAACAAATGTAGTTGCAATGGAGCTGAAGCTGAATGAATCACAAGGGGAGGGTTAATTTGTGAAGTTCTAGAAAGTAAATGTTTTAGCCAATACAGTTGCTATTGTAACCACTGAGGGGCTGTTTCAACATGAAAATAACAATGGGGAGACAATTCCTGAATGAAGGAGCATGGCTGCTTTCCAGTTCTTTGCAGAGACAAAGGGCACACGGGAGATTTTCAACTGTGGAATATAACCTGCCAACCCTTTGGGAATCAGCAGTGTTTTGATCACATTTAATTATAAAGTAATGAATTATTCCCTACTGTGTGACTTTTAGGTTTCCAGTTTTTCTTTTGAAAGCAATGTTTGAATGAGAATTTCTGGATGATTATTAAATTGTGGATAGGTAAATATTTATGTAGAATCAATTGCAGCAAGTATTACTGTGATACAAATATATCTCTGTAGTTTGTAATGTATCATTTGGGTTTCATAATTTATTATGTAAAAATTATTTGTGAATTGCATAATTAAATATATTTTTAAAATATCAAGACATTGTTGAAATCATGTTGTGATTTAAGATTTGTCCTACCTTTGTAGGACTTACTTCATTATATCTTCAAAATTAATTCTTTTATCCAATTCATATTGAGCAGATTACCTGGAAGTATTGTCCTGTGTTCTCTAAACACAGGATGGAAACAGTAATTCTCAGTTTCCAATTCTGAGAAAAGACCAAATGATTCTGTAGTGTGTAAGAGAGGTTTATGTTTTATGACATTAGCACAAGCATTTGATAAAATAAAGTGTAGATTTTAGTCAAGTGGCTGATGTTTCTGAGCATTTACCCTTCTACAAGTCAGTGTCACATCAGTCTGAATTTAAGTGTGAACTTCTGCTGTGGAATTTTCTGTTTCCTCACACCTTCCTTGTAATTGGTGGAGATCTGATAAGGCCACAGCTGCACAAAAGCCTCCTGCAGAGTCTCCCTGTGGCAGGGCTGTAGCTGCACACCCAGCTGCAGTTTGGGGCCAGGCTTCAGGCTTGCTGGGAGCACTGTGCATCAGCAGCACAGAGGTAGGTGCCTGAGTCCTCCAGCTGGGTGTCCCTGATGTGCAGGGTGCTGTAGCGCTCCTTAGAATTGAATGTTGCAGTTAACCTCCCATTCTCCTTTGTTCCTGGAGTCAGGAAAAAGAGATTGATGAGGCTGCCCCTGGGATTCTGCCGGAACCACTGCACAGTATTCATGGTTGTAGAAAACTTGCATGTCAATGTAGAATTGGTTCCCTCGTGGAGACTCAGGGCTGAAGGACTCTGCTCCACCTCAACTCCTCTCACCCCTGCTTGGAAACAGAAAGGAAACCAGAATCAGTGAGGGGTTTCCACCCACACCTGGCAAATATCCCAGGAGACACCATGAGGATGACTGTACAGGAGCTCTGGGTTGGCTCCTTCCCCCTCCAACACTGACCTCTCTGGAGAATCCCTAAAGCAATGTAGGAGAGCACAACTCACAGCAAATCTGCACCCACAGAATCCCCAGCACAGCTCTCAGCTTCCTCTGCATGGCCCCTGTTCAGTTGCTGGGATGTCTCTCTCCAGCTGTGAGGGTGTCAAGTCTTGTGCCCAGACACACTTGTGCTCACACACAACAGCTTCTGTCTGAATCACCCAACTTCCTCATTCATCTGAAGAAGAAACCCCACCCACTTGCACCTCAGGACTCTGCATGGCAATTGTTGCACAGCTGTGGAGGACAATGATGGAGACCCCGGGACACTGTATTTCTAATGTAACACTTCTTGGAAGGGGAGTTTGGAGACGAATGTCTGAGGAAGGGGAATACATAAATGTAGAATACTGGTGGGAAAATCAATAGCTCCAGTATTAAGCAGTCAGTGCCTGGAAGGATCTACAGAATAAAAAGAGCTTCTTGATATTAGCAGATCGTCATGTGCATAGAAAATGTTCCCTAAGACAGATTTGGGAATTAAAAGAAAATGAGGCATGCCCGTGTTTCAGCCCTCATTTATTTTCCAACTCTTGCCGTCTGCACATGCTCTTCTGGAAAATACAGCTGATTCTAGCCATGCTGTGAATGCCTGTCCAAGTTCAGTGAGGCCCCATCCCTCATATTTTTTATACATATTAGTTCCCAGTTTACCCAAGTAGTTATTTTTTTACTTTCTATTTTAGAATATACTATATACATATGTGTGTATGTGTGTGTGTGTGTGAGAGAGAGAGAGAGAGATCGAGACAGAGAGAGAGAGAGAGACAGAGACAGAGACAGAGACAGAGACAGAGACAGAGACAGAGACAGAGAGAAATGATATTGGAATAATTTCTAGTTCTTTGAATTTGGGGACTTTTCAACAAAACATTAAAAAATAAAAGCAGTATATTTGTTTTCTCTTCAGTGTCCATTCTCATAATGTCCAATGAGAGTCTATTTTGTTCAGAGAATTTTATTAAAATAGATTGATAGACACGTGGGATCCAGCTAACAGGATTTATGCCTGTGTGGTTTTCAGCAGAATTACTGAGAGCTAAAGATCCGGGTGATCTCCACACCATCACCCCTACTCCTTGCTTTCTGAGTGGATTGCCTTGTGTCCTTATGTCTCTTCTCAGATCTTCAAACCTCCAGGAACCTGAAGTAATTTCTAGGAATCCTGCAGTGCCCCCTAGTGGATGGCCACCACAAATAAATGTGACTTCAGGCCATCTCCACAGGCTCACTAAACCAGCCCTTTTCACTCCATCATTTCCTGGTGAAAGGAATGGAGATGGTCAGAAGACAAGACTGTCTAGATGGAGTTCACAAAAGAAGAGATAAAAATGGCTAAAAGATAAATCTCAAAATTGTTCATCATCTTTAGCAATTAGGAAAATGCAAATTAAAACAACTTTGAGATTCCATCTCACCCAAATTAAAGTAACTAAATTATTAAAACAACTGACAATAAAGGTGGGGTAGGTTGTGGGGGAGAGAACCCACCCTTAACTGTTGTGGGCAATGAAAATTGATGGAGGTACTCTGGAAATCAGTGTGAGAATCTTCAAAGAACTAAATGTAAAATCTACCACACTACCCAGCTATGCCACTTCTTGGCCTATGTCCATAAAACTCCACATCCTACTCCACAGGTTCTTGTTTACTTTATTGATATTCTATTCACAGTCATTTTTCTCTTATTACAGAGAAACTTAAATGACATCAAGAACTAGTTTATCTGTGCAAAAGGCACCACCACACTTCAAGTTCTGTCTTTCAACTCAAAGGAAAGGTGATGAAAGCCACATAAATCAGAGAGTACTGTGTAAAATATGTCATAAAATTGAAAACAATGTCTTGATTGGAAATTATTAAACAGAAGTCAAATCTTACCTTTATGGTGCTGATTTTAGTAACACTCTTTCCCCAACATAATATTTCTACTGATTATTTCAGAATTTCACAGGATACACCACAATCCCAACAGGTCCATGTGATTTTACTCACTTTCTGGGTCCATTACCCACCCTTGTGACCTACCCCCAAAAGAAGAAGAAAAAATACAGCAAGTACAATTTGTCTTGTTCATATGCTCACTGGAGCATGGTCAAACACCCAGTGGCAAGACCTCCCCCACAAAAAAGTGAGTCCTTCCTCACCCCCTCATCTCCCAAGCCCACAAGAAGCCATAACTGGGAAGAGCTACACTTTAATAACCTTATCACACTTTTAAAGAGTTTTATTCAATGGCTGCCTGTCTAGACTGTTTGTTGTGGGAGTGGACTGTAGGGAGGGGGTGATGACACAGAAGCATTCTATGTCTCTCATTCACAACTGTGAGGCTGTATTCATCAATACTTCTGCAAAAGAAGCTTCTTGTTATTTATAGTCAGCAGCAATACTGTCCATAGCCATCTACATGGCCTCTGGTGGGAGCACAGACATCAACATAGACCTCAGCTGTAGAATGGTCAGTGGACACCATCATGACCCTTGGTGGCAACACAGGCCATGAACATCAACATGGGCTCTAGCTGGAGCACAAACCATGGATATCCATATGGCCTCCTGCAGAAGCATGGAGCACAAATATCAACATGACATCAGGTGTCAGACAAGGCTGCAGACATCCCTTTGTCTGTGATAAAACATAAAAATGGTCTCAGGTGGCAGCACACACCACAGATACCAATGTGGCCTTCAGGGGTGGCATGGACCACAGATGTCACCATGGACCCAGGACTGCAGGCATTAACATGGCCTCCAAGCAACATCATGAATCACAAATGCCAACATGGCCTCCAGCTGTAGTACAGACCCAGTTCGTCCACATGGACCATGGGCATCAACATGGAATGGGGCACTAGCATGGATCATGGACACTGATGTGGCCTCTGGGAGCAGAACAGGCCATTAGAGGTCTTTCAAAGGGGCCAATACAGAAAATGAACTGACCTCCATCTCAAACTTCCTGTCATTGCTCATAACCAGGGTGATGGTCCACTTGGGCATGGCTCTCCAGGGACAAAGTCTACTAAATTGTCATGTTTCTGCACAATACCTTGCTGGCCCTACTCAGGAAGGACATGCATCCTTCTTATCCCTGACAAATCTCTAGTATCATCTCTTTCTACCACACACGTGTTCCTCCATCCTTTCTATCTCTCCATCACATATTTGTGTGATGATATTTTCTTTATGATCCAACAAATAAATCTTGCTTGATGATGAGAATGCAAAGCTAGCCGCATTAGTTAGCCACACATGCAAGGAAGTGGCGGCACACACCTTTAATCCTGGCAGCCACATTAGTGAGCAACAGCAGCCAGGCAGTGGTGGTAAAACTGCTTTACATGCACATACTCATAGCAACAAGACACTGGTCTGACTCAAGGTTTCTAATTTCTAAATCACCACAAATACTGGACCATAGCCAAGTCTCATATCCTGATGTTGTCCAGAGTCATGGTACTCTTTCAGCTAGGCAGGACATTCTGGGGCAGATTCCTTAAGAGCTCCAGGTTGCTACATACCTCCTTGTCTTCAGGGCCAGACACCCTGGGGCTCTCAGATTGCAGAAGTTTTCCTTGCAGCCTACAGGGCGCCCTGTGGGCCAAGATTTCCTTCTGCCAACAGCAGCAGCTCTGTGTTGTGGGCAGGTCTGCAGGCCAAGGATGGGCCTTATTCACTAATGACATGGTCTTTATCTACTGTGACCACACTCTCCTGTTACCTTCTTCACCATGTTCCTAGTTTTGCCATCCTCTGACACACTTGCTGAAATCCTCTGCCATCTTTCCTTCAAATTTCATGAGTCCACTTTTTAAGACCATCTTCCCATGAGACATGAATTTTTATCAGTTGTTCCAGATATACTGCAGGCTCCGAGGACTCCTCCTCTGTCAAATCTACTCTAACAGGGTAGGAATATAATCTAAAAGTTTGTAGCAAAGCAGAGGCATGGGATAAGGGCAAGGCTTGCCCAAATGTATGAGTGGGCTAGTGTCCATTCAGAGCTTATAGAGATAGCATAGAAGAGACATCACAGAAACCTGCATGGGACATGATGGTGCATGCCTCTGATCTTATCACTTAGGAGGCAGAGGCAGAAGGAACCCAGAGCATCCTGGAGAGGATAAAGGAGCACTTGTTTTCCCTTATTTCTATGCAAATAACCCTGTACCACCCAAAGACCTGGACCTGAGCAAGACCTCACAGACACGTGGATGCTCCTCATGCTTCACTCAACACTCCACAGAGATCTGCCAGGGTAGTGGGAATCCATCACTATCTGATTTCAGTAACAAATCAAGGAAATTATTTTTTTATATTATAATGGTTTTCATACACTGTGCAATAATAATCTTCTAATAAATATATTGATTACTAAAAGGTAAGAGCCTTTCCATCATGAGTATTTCCTGCCAGTGACACAGAGATGTCATTGGAGTGCATGCATCTAAATGTCACCTGACAGTCAACTAAGTCTTTACATGTAATCAGTTATTCTCACTATGAGATCACTCAAGATGAAGCATATGAAAGCAACCTTAAAAATAACATCACGAGGATGATAGAAATCCTAAGAGAGAAAACGAGAAAATCTTCAGAGAAATGGAAGAAAAGACAAACCAAAAGATGCAAGAAATCATTAAATATTTTAAGGAAAAGCCAAGAAAATACAAGAAAACAGTTGAAGGAGACAATTCAGACAGTTCAAGACCTGAAAACTGAAATGGAAACAATTAAGAAAACACAAACAGAGGAAATGCTGGAAATAGAAAAGTTGAGTAAATGATCAGGAACCACAGAATACAGAACAGAATAACCAACAGAATACAAGAGATGGAAGACAGAATCTCAGACGCTGAGGATAAGCTAGAGGAAATAGATTCATCATCCAAAGAAAATCTTAAGTCCAACAAATCCTTAACACAAAATATCCAGGAAATATGGGACACTGTGAAAACCCAAGGACAATAGGTATAGAAGAAGGTGAAGAAACCCATCTCAAGGGTGCAGAAAACATATTCAACAAAATCATAGAAGAAAACTTTCCCAACCTAAAAAAACAAGGCATGCCAATGAAAGTCAAAGAAGCCTACAGAACACCAAATAGACTGGATCAAAAGAAGACCCCTCATCACATAATAATTAAAACACCAAATGTGCAGAATAAAGAAAGAATATTAAGAGCAGCAAAGGAAAAAAGTCAAGTAACATATAAAGGCAAATCTATCAGAATTATGCTGGACTTCTCCATGGAAACTCTGAAAGCCAGAAGACTGGATAGATATTCTACCAACTCTGAGAGAACATGAATGCTAGCCCAGACTACTATACCCAGCAAAGCTTTCTATCATTGTAAATGGAGAAAACAAGATATTCCACAGCAAAACCAGATTTAAACAATCCAGCCCTACAGAAAGTACTAGAAGGAAAACTCCAACTCAAAGAAATTAACTACACTCACAAAAACATAGGCAATAGATAATCCCACTTTACCAAAAGCCAAAAGAAAAAGCAGGGTAACTCCACATACAATACCACTACCAACAACAAATCAAAAACAAATAAGAATAAGCACTCAATGGTCCATAATTTCCCTCAATTTTAATGGTCTTAACTCGCCTTTTGAAACAATTCAAAAAGACACAGGCAGATAGAATGGATACAAAGACAAAATCCATCTGTCTGCTCTAATTGAATACAAGAAACACACCTCAACTTCAAAGACAGACATTACCTCAGAGTAAAGGGTTGGTAATAAGATATTCCAATCAAATGGACCAAAAAAAAAAAAAAAAAAAAAAAAAAAAAACAAGCTGCAGTATTTATCCGAGTATCTCACAAATTAGACTTCAAACTAAAATCAATCAAAGAGATGAAAAGGTCATTTCATATTCATCACAGAAAAAAATCCATCAGGAAGAAGTCTCAATTCTAAACATCTATGCCCCAAATACAAAGGCACCAACGTTTGTAAAAGAAATATTATTAAAACTCAAATCACAAATAAGACATCACACAGTTATAGTGGGAGACTTCACCTCCCCTCTTTTACCACTTGACAGGAACACCAGAAAGAAACTTAACAAAGAGACAAAGGAACTAACAGAAGTTGTGACACAATTGGGATTAACAGACATCTATAGAACATTCCATCACAAAAGAATATACCTTCTTCTCAGCACCACATGGAACCTTCTCTAAAATTCACCACATACTTGGCAATGTAGCAAACCTACACAGATACAAAAAAAATTGGAATAACCCTCTGTATCTTATCAGACCACCATACTTTAATAGAATTCAACAACAACACAAATTGCAAAACCCTACAAAATCATGGAAATTGAATAATGCCCAATTTCACCATTCCTGGGTCAAGGAAGAAATGAAGAAAGAAATTAAAGACTTCCTACAATTCAATGAAAATGAAGACACAACATACCCAAACTTATCGGACACTTTGAAAGCAGTACTTTCAGAGGAAAGAGGAAAGTTTATAGCTCTAAGTGCGCACAAGAAAGAAACTAGAGAATAGTCACACCAGAGAGTTGACATCACAATCAAAAGCTCTAGAACAAATGGAAGCAAATTCACCCCAGAAGAGTAGTCACCAGGAAATAATCAAACTGAGGGCAAAAATCAATAAAGTAAAACAAAGAAAACAATTCAAAGAATCAATGTCACAAAGAGTTGGTTCTTTGAGAAAATCAACAAGAGAGACAAACTTTTATCCATACTAACCAAAAGGCAGAGAGAAAACAGACAAATTAACAAAATCAGAAAGGAAAGGGGGACATAACAACGGACACTGAGGAAATTCAGAGAATCATCAGGTCATATTTTGAAAACTATACTCCACAAAATTGGAAAATTTAAAGGAAATGGACAATTTTCTGGGCAGATATCACTTGCCAAAATTGAATCAAGAACAGATAAGCAACCTAAACAGACATATAAAGCCTAAGGAAATAGAAGCAGTCATCAAAAGTCTCCCAACCAAAAAAAAGCCCAGAGCCAGAAGGCTTCAGTGCAGAATTCTACCAGAAATTCAAAGAAGAACTAATACCAGTACTCCTCAAATTGTTCCACACAATAGAAGCAGAAGGTCTATTGCCAAACTCTTTTTAGGAGGCTACAATCACCTTGGTACCCAAGCCACACAAAGATACAACTAAGAAAGAGAACTACAGACCAATATCCCTCATGAAAATCGATGCAAAAATATTCAACAAAATACTGGCAAATCTATTCCAAAAACACATCAGAGAAATCATCCTCCATGATCAAGTTGGCTTTATCCCAGGGATGCAGGGATAGTTCAACATAGGAAAATCCATCAATGTAATCCACAATATAAACAAACTGAAAAAGAAAAACCACATGATCATCTCGATATGTGGTGAAAAAAGCCTTTGACAAACTCCAACATCCCTTCATGATAAAGGTCTTGGAGAGATCAGGAATAACAGGAACATACCTAAACATGATAAAAGCAATATACCGCAAACCAACAGCCAACATCAAACTAAATGGAGAGAAACTCAAGGTGATTCCTCTAAAATCAGGAACAAAACAAGTTGTCCACTCTCTCCATATCTCTTCAATATTGTACTTGAATTTCTAGCTAGAGTAATAAGACAACAAAAAGAGATCAAGGGAATACAAATAGGAAAGGAAGAAGTCAAACTTTTACTATTTTCAGATGATATGATAGTTTACATAAGAGACCCAAAAAACTCTACCAGGGAATTACTACTGCTGATAAACACCTTCAGCAAAGTGGCAGAATACAAGATTAACTAAAAAAAAATCAGTAGCTCTACTATATACAGATGATAAATGCAATGAGAAAGAAGTCAGAAACATCACCCTTTACAATAACAACTAACAAAATAAAATATCTTGGGATAACGCTAACCAAAAACGACCTGTGTGATAATATCTTTGAGTCTTTAAAGAAAGAAATTAAAGAAGATACCAGAAAATGGAAAGATCTCCCATGCTCTTGGATAGGTAGGATCGACATAGTAAAAATGGGAATCTTGCCAAAAGCAATCCACAGATTCAATGCAATCCCCCATCAAAATACCAACACAAGTCTTCATAGACCTTGAAAGAACAATACTCAACTTTATATGGAGAAACAAAAGACCCAGGATAGCCAAAAGAACACTGTGCAATAAAGGGATATTTGGAGGCATCACCATCCCTGACTTCAAGTTCTATTATAGAGCTATAGTCCTGAAAACAGCTTGGTATTGGCACAAAAATAGACCAATGGAATCAGTTTGAAGACCCCGATATTAACCCACATACTTACGAACACCTGATTTTTGACAAAGAAGCTAAAGATATACAATGGAATAAAGAAAGCACCTTCAACAAATGGTGCTGGCATAACTGGATGCTGGCATGTATATAGAAGACTGCAGATAGACCCATATCTATCGCCATGCAGAATACTTAAGTCCAAATGGATCAAAGACCTCAACATAAATCTAGCCACACTGAACCTCTTAGAAGAGAAAGTGTGAAGTACCCTTGAATGAATTGGTACAAAAGACAGCTTCCTGAACATTACACCTGTAGCACAGATACTGAAATCGACAATTAATAAATGGGACCTCCTTTAACTGAGAAGATTCTGTAAGGCAAAGGACACCACCAGCAAGACAAAAGGGCAGCCCACAGACTGGGAAAAGATATTCATCTACCCCTATCCGACAGAGGGCTGATCTCCAAAATTTACAAAGAACTCAAGAAGCTAGTTTCCAAAACACTAAATAATCTAATGAAAAAGTGGGGGTACAGAACTAAATAGACAATTCTCAATAGAGGAATCTAAATGGTTGAAAGACACATAAGAAAGTGTTCAACATCCTTAGCCATCAGAGAAATGCAAATCAAAACAACTCTGAGATACCATCTTTCTCCTGTCAGAATGGCTAAAATCAAAATCACCAATGACAGTTTATGCTGGGAACACTCCTTCACTGCTGGTAGGAGTACAAACTTGTACAGCCACTTTGGAAAACAGTATGGCGATTCCTCAGGAAAATGGGATTCAGTCTACCACAAGATCTAGCAATTCCACTCTTAGTCATATACCCAAAAGCAGCACGTTCACCCAACATGGACATCTGTTCAACAATGTTTATAGCAGCATTGTTTGTAATAGTTAGAACCTGGAAGCAACCTAGATGCCCCCCAAATGAAGAGTGGATACAGAAAATGTGGTACATATATAATGGAGTACTACTCAGCCAAAAAAAAAAAAAAATGGAATCTTGAAATTTGCAGGCAAATGGATGGAACTAGAAGAAACCATCTTGAGTGAGGTAACCCAGTCACAAAAAGACAAACATGGTATGCACTCACTCATATATGGATTTTACACATAGAGCAAAGTTTATTAGGAAAGTACTCATGAAACTGAACCAGTCCTTTACAACAAGGTAGGTGAGGGAATAGAGAGAGCAGCATGCCTGGGACTCTCATATTTAAAGCCTTACTATGTTATTCTGACCATGCCCAAGTATGTGTGGTCAGCATCACCTGTGCCAGCCCTCAAGTGTGGGTGGCCAGCATTTCCTCCTACAATCCCCCTTGTAGTATAAAAGAGTTTTAAAACTTAACAGTGTAAATTATCTATAATTAACAATCATAAGAGTGAATTACAAGAAGTTATAATGAACTACTAATGTCACATCTTAACTATATTCCAACTAAACCTTAGAGTCATCTGAAAGAGATGTCCAAGCTTGAACACCTCCTTCCAAACCCAACCTTAGACAATAGGAAACTAACCCTAACTAGGTGTCAACAGTGGGGAAAGGGGATGTAGTATGTTACAAGCTGCTTAGCTGCTGAACTGGGATGACGACAGCCTCATGGGTCCTGTGGGACGAAAATGTTAGTTTAGTGAACATTCTGAATGGGTTATATCCAGTCTGTGTCTGGTGGGAGATACTTGACTGAAGGTCCAGGTTGAAGTCCTTATCTTGATTGAAGTTCTTGTGTTGATTGAAATCACTACCAGAAGATCTGGCCGGAGTGTCAGTTGAAACAATCAAGTTGGATCCAGTAGACTCGAGGAGGTGTGGCCCATTTTCTTTCCAGGGAGTACAGGGATTGCTGTTATTGCTGAGTACAGGCAGTTATTCATTGGCTTTGTGGGACTCAAACATAAATGTTAGCAGACAATTTTTTTACTTGTATATGTATGCATATTAAGAAAGGCAACAATGGGAAAATAACAATTATGAGGGGATGTATACCTTGAGAGAAACAGCCAGAAAAGACAAATGGCAGTCCCCAATTTTTCTCCTATTCTGTATTACATCAATTGGCTTCTTGATATAATACAGAAACTCTGAAGTTTATTAACAATGTGCTTGGATTTAGAGGAGGAAAGCCAAATCCAACACTAAAGCCAGCATTGGTTCAATTGAATAGGGACTAGGAAGTAAAGAGAAATAGATTTACTATATATATTTTACCATATGGCACATTCCTTTTGTTTGATGGTTATAGCTACCTTCTCTTCTTAAGTATTTACCCATGCAGTGTCTTTTACCTTCTGGAGATGAATTTTCCTGTAAAAATAAAAACAAAACACATCCCTTTCCGTTGGGAGGTTTCTATACACTTTATGAGTATACCTTATTAGAACACCTGTCATTTCTCCTCGGTCGAGAGGGTTTTCTTTATCAACTCGAGTCTTGATTAAATTTGATAGCATGCAAAGTTTCTCTTCTCCTGTGGAAACAAAGGCAAAACCCCCTCCCCAACGTAACACATGTCCTGATTTCCATACAGAGATCAGTATGTCATTGAAGTATACCAGCTAATTCAATTCTGCAGTTTTTTTCCGTAGTTCAGTGACTTTCTCATTAGCATTAAGAAAGTTTAGTGTTACTAATGCATTATGTAACCTATGTTTGGGGCATTTTGTTCCCCCAGCCTGTTTATGGAGCATTTCTTTTAGTGTTCTATTAGATCTCTCAACCACTGCTTGTCCTGTAGGATTGTGTGGTATACCAGTTACATGCTTTATGTCATAATATTTGAAAAACATTCAATTTAGTGGGTACATATGCTGGAACATTGTCAGTTTTTATTTGTGCCAGTATATCCATAGCGACCATCACCTCTAATAGGTGTATTCCAATTCATAAATGATCAATTTCATCATTTCCTTGTGCTAGTGGGCCTAGCAGACCAGTATGGGATCTGATATGTGATATCTCTCTCTCTCTCTCTCTCTATACATATATATATATATATATATATATATATATATATGATTAATTCTGTTCCTGATTGTGTCCCGTAATTGTATAAATGGTCAAGTTAATTCTGTATTATCAGGAACGAATTCTGCAGTCTCAATGTGTAACACGACTCCTTTTGCATATTGAAAATCAGTAACTATATTGAGAGGCTCTGTAAAATCCATAAGTACCATGAGAATTGCATATAATTCTGCCTTCTGTACAGAGGTATACGGACTTTGAACTACTTTACCTACCTCTCCTGATTTATAACCCACCTTACCTGATTTGTTGGCATCAGTGTAGAAGGTGAGAACTCCAGAAATAGGAGTTTGTCTTACAATACTGGAAGAATCCAGATTGTCTTTTTTATGAATTTAATTCTGTCAGTTTTGAGATAATTGTTGCTAATAGTTCCCAAAATGTCAGTAAGAGCTATCTGTCAGTATTCATTGTCCTTCCATAAGGGGGAAATTTCCTTATTAGTTAAAGGTACTATAATTTCTGTTGGATCTTTTCCAGTCAGTTGACAAAGTCTTAATTTGCCCTTTAGAATCAAATCAGAAATCTTTTCTATGTACGTCTTTAGCTTTTTATCCTGTTTATGTGGCAGAAATATCCACTCCAATATGGTATCTTCCTTCTGCATCAGAATCCCAGAAGGGTATTCTCTGGATGGCAAGATAATCAGAATACAGTCTAAATCAAGCTTTTTCTGATCTACATGTGCATCCAATATTCTGTTTTCTGCCCATTGTAACTATTTTTCTGCCTCAGCAGATAATATTCTCAGACTGTTTAGGTCCTTATCACCTTTAAGGGCCATTTTTAAATGCTTTATGTGATGTTTTTCCATGCCAATTATTGTCTGTAGTTGAGAAATTTCCCCTAGCACCTTCTGAAGACTAAGAGTTTGATAACGATCTCTTCTAATTTGTACTTTTTGAGGTCTGATTCTTTGTAAGTCTATCTTGCAACCTAAATAGTTAATGGAATCTCCTCTCTGTATCTTTTCTGGGGCAATCTTTAATCCCCAACGAGGTAGAACTTCCTTCACTGTTTCAAACATTCATTCTAATGTTTCTTTATTAGAATCTGAATTAGAATATATCATCCATATAAAGATAAAGAATGGATTGTGGAAATTTCTTACGAATTATTTCTAGAGGTTTTTACACAAAGTGCTGGCACAAGGTAGGACAATTTAGCATTCCTTGTGGCAAAACCTTCCACTGAAATCTCTTAACTGGCTGTGAATTATTAAGAGTTGGTACAGTAAATGCAAATTTTTCTCTATCATTTTCTTGTAATGGCATTGTGAAAAAAACAATCTTACAGATCAATGACTATGATCAGTCATCCCTTATTAATGAAGGAAGGCAATGGCATTCCAGGCTGCAGAGAGCCCATTTGCTGAATTACTTTATTGATGGTTCTCAGCATTCTCCACTTACCTGACTTCTTTCTGATAACAAATACAGGAGAATTCCAAGGGCTGTTAAATTCTTCTATATGCTCAGCCTCTAGCTATTCCTGTACTAACTTTTCTAAAGCCTCTAGCTTCTCAGAAGTCATAGGCCATTGTCCACCCAGACAGGTTCATCTGTAAGCCACTTTAAAGGTAGGGTCTTTGGCTCCTCTGAAGGTTTATCATTTGTACTTTGTTTCTTTACAGACTGGATGGTTGGTAACTGTTTACCATAGTGCCTTACTATATTTTGTCTACCATCTAAAGATTCTATATGATTTGCATCTGAAACTGGAGGAATATTAATCTGGGTATTCCATTGCTGTAACAGATGATGACCCTAGAGATTTATAGGCATATATGCTACATATGGTTTTATCCTTCCTCTCTGTACTTCCAGTCCAATGCAGACCACCAAGTTAACACTCTGGCGAACTCTAGATAGAGTTTCAATCCCTAAAAATTGTGCATTCACCTCTTTTTTTTTATTAAATTATTAATATTTTCACATGTACTTTCCCTCTCCCTCTCCCTCCCCCCACCCCATTCCTTCTCCCACCCCCATTCCTTCTCCCCCACCTCCAACCTACCCCCCACCCCATCCACCCGCCACTCCCCAGGCAGGGTAGGGACCCCAACCAGGGCTCCACCAAGTCCACCAAATCTTCCTGTGCTGGGCCTAGGCCCCTCCCCATGTGTTCAGAGACAGAGCGAATCCCTTCAAGTGGGATGGGCTCTCGAAGTCCCTCCCACCCACCAGGGCAAAATGCCAGTCCATCTCCAGAGGCTCCAAGGAGTGCAGGGGCCTCCCCATTGGCATCCATGATCAGGGGGCTGGATTAGTCCTGTACTGTCCTCCCAAAGAGCATCTGGGGTCGATATGCTTTCCCTTTTTCAGGCCAACTGTTTCTGTGGGTTTCTCCAACCAGGTACAGACCCCTTCGTTCTTCATTCCTCCCTCTCTTCAACTGAGTTCCAGATTTCAGCTCAGTGTATTTCTGTGGATGTCTGTCTCTGCTCTCATCAGCCACTGGATGAGGACTCTAGAATAGCATAGAGAGTATTCATCAATCTCATTCTAGGGGAAGGGTTTCTAGGCCAACTTCTCCTCCACTGCCCAGACTGTCAGATCGTGTCATCCTTATAGGTCTCTGGAGATCTTCCTAGTTCCAGATCTCTTCTCGGACCTATAGTGACTCCCTCTGATATGGTATCTCTCATCCTGCTCTCTCTCCTCTATTCTTCCCCCAACTCAATATATCTGCTCCTCCATTTCTTCTCCTCTACTCTTCATCTTGTGCTCTTATTGTGGCAGCACCCACTCCCTACCCTCATGCTCTCAATTAGCTCGGGAGTTCATGCCATTTCCCATTCCTGGGGTCCATTTATCCCTTAGAGTCATTCATGATTTCTAGTTTCCTTGGGGTAGAGGATTATAGGCTGGTAAACCTTTGCTCTATGTCTAAAAATCATATATGAGTGAGTACATACCATGTTTGTCTTTTTGTGATTGGGTTACCTCACTCAGGATGGTTTCTTCTAGTTCCATCCATTTGCCTGCGAATTTCAAGATTCCATTGCTTTTTTCTGCTGAGTAGTACTCCATTGTATAAATGTACCACATTTTCTCTTTCCATTCTTCAGTTGAGGGGCATCTAGGTTGTTTCCAGGTTCTGGCTATTACAAACAATGCTGCTATGAACATGGTTGAACATATGTCCTTGTTGTATGGACAAGCAGTATTTGGGTATATACCCAAGAGAGGAATGGCTGGATCTTGAGGTAGATTGATTCCCATTTTTCTGAGCAACCGCCATACTGATTTCCAAAGTGGTCTTACAAGTTCACACTCCCACCAGCAATGGAGGAGTGTTCCTTCTTCTCCACAACCTCTCCAGCATAGGTTGTCATTGGTATTTTTGATTTTAGCCATTCTGACAGGTGTGAGGTGGTATCTCAGAGTTGTTTTGAGTTGCATTTCTCTGATGGCCAAGGATTTTGAGCACTTTCTTAAGTGTCTTTCAGCCATTTCAGATTCCTCTGTTGAAAAATCTCTGTTTAGTTCTGCACCCCACTTTTTAATTTCATTGTATGGTGTTTTGGTGGCTAGCTTCTTGAGCTCCTTGTATATTTTGGAAATCAGTCCTCTGTCAGATGTGGGGCTGGTGAAGATTTTTTCCCATTCTGTGGGTGGTCGTTTTGTCTTACTGACTGTGTCCTTTGCCTTACAGAAGCTTCTCAGTTTCAAGAGGTCCCATTTATTAATTGCAGACCTCAGTGTCTGTGCTTCTGGCGTGATGTTCAGGAATCGTTCTCCTGTGCCAATTTGTTCAAGGGTTGTTCCCACTTTCTCTTCTAAAAGATTCAGTGTGGCTGGGTTTATGGAGAGATCTTTGATCCATTTGCACTTAAGTTTCGTGCATGGTGACAAGTATGGATCTATCTGCAATTTTCTGCATGTTCGAATCCAATTGTGCCAGCACCATTTGTTGAAGATGCTATCTTTTTTCCATTGTATGGATTTAGCACCTTTGTCAAAAATAAGGTGTTCGTAGGTGCGTGGGTTAATATCAGGGTCTTCAATTCGATTCCATTGGTCTATCTGTCTATTCTTGTGCCAATACCAAGCTGTTTTCAGAACTATGGCTCTATAGTAGACCTTGAAGTCAGGGATGGTGATGCCTCCAGAGGATCTTTTATTGTAAAGAGTTGTTTTGGCTATCCTAGGTTTTTTATTTTTCCATATAAAGTTGAGTATTGTTCTTTCAATGTCTGTGAAAAACTGTGTTGGGATTTTGATGGGGATTGCATTAAATCTGTAGATTGCTTTTGGTAGAATTGCCATTTTTACTATGTTAATTCTGCCTATCCAAGAGCATGGGAGATCTTTCCACTTTCTGGTATCTTCTTTAATTTCTTTCTTTAAAGTCTCAAAGTTCTTATTGTACAGGTCTTTCACTTTTTTGGTTAGTGTTACCCCCAGATATTTAATGTTGCTTGTGGATATTGTGAAAGGTGATGTTTCCATGATTTCTTTCTCATTGAGTTTATCATCTGTATACAGTAGGGCTACAGATTTATTTAAGTTAATTTTGTATCCTGCTACCTTGCTGAAGGTGTTTATCAGCTGTAGGAGTTTCCTGGTAGAGTTTTTCGGGTCACTTATGTAGACTATCATGTCATCTGCAAATAGTGAAAGTTTGACTTCGTCCTTTCCAATTTGTATCCCTTTGATATCCTGATCTTGTCTTATTGCTCTAGCTAGAACTTCAAGAACAATATTGAAGAGATATGGAGAGAGTGGACATCCTTGTCTTGTTCCTGATTTTAGAGGAAATGCTTTGAGTTTCTCTCCATTTAGTTTGATGTTGGCTATTGGTTTGGTGTATATCGCATTTATCATGTTTAGATATGTTCCTGTTATTCCTGTTCTCTCCAAGATCTTTGTCATGAAGGGATGTTGGATTTTGTCAAAGGCCTTTTCAGCATCTAGTGAGATGATCATGTGGTTTTTCTTTTTCAGTTTGTTTATATGGTGGATTACATTGATGGTTTTTCGTATATTGAACCATCCTTGCATCCCTGGGATGAAGCCCACTTGATCGTGGTGGATGATTTTTCTGATATGTTCTTGGATTCGATTAGCCAATATTTTATTGAGTATTTTAGCATCAATGTTCATGAGAGATATTGGTCTGTAGTTCTCTTTCTTATTCTTATCTTTGTGTGGCTTGGGTATCAAAGTGATTGTAGCCTCATAGAAGGAGTTTGGCAATATCCCATCTGCTTCTATTGTGCGGAAATATCATCTGCTTCTATTGAGGAGGAGTATTGGTATCAGCTCTTGTTTGAATTTCTGGTAGAATTCTGCAGTGAAGCCATCTGGTCCTGGGCTTTTTTTGGTTGGGAGGCTTTTGATGACTGCTTCTATTTCATTAGGGGTTATGGGTCGATTTAAATTGTTTATCTGATCTTGATTTAATTTTGGTAAGTGATATTTATCCAGGAAACTGTCCATTTCCATTAGATTTTCGAATTTTGTGGAGTACAGATTTTCAAAGTATGACCTAAAGATTCTCTGGATTTCCACAGTGTCCGTTGTTATATCCCCCTTTTCGTTTCTGATTTTGTTAATTAGTGTGCTCTCTCTCTGCCTTTTGGTTAGTTTGGCTAGAGGTTTGTCTATCTTGTTGATCTTCTCAAAGAACCAACTCTTTGTTTCATTGATTCTTTGTAATGTTTTCCTAGTTTCTACTTTATTGATTTCAGCTCTCAGGTTGATTATCTCCTGGCGTCTACTCCTCCTTGGTGAGTTTGCTTCTTTTTGCTCTAGTGTTTTCAGTTGTTCTGTCAGTTCTCTAATGTGACTTTTTTCTAGTTTCTTCATGTGGGCACTTAGTGCTATGAACTTCCCTCTTAGGACTGCTTTCAGAGTGTCCCATAAGTTTGGGTATGTTGTGTCTGCATTTTCATTAGAATCTAGGAAGTCTTTAATTTGTTTTTTTATTTCTTCCTCAACCCAGGAATGGTGCAATTGGGTGTTATTCATTTTCCAAAAGTTTGCAGGTTTCCTGCCATTTGTATTGTTGCTGAATTCTAGCTTTAATGCATGGTGGTCTGATAAGATACAGGGGGTTATTTCAATTCTTTTGTAATTGTGGAGGTTTGCTTTGTTGCCTACTATGTGGTCAATTTTGGAGAAGGTGCCATGTGGTGCTGAGAAGAAGGTATATTCTTTTGAGTTTGGATGGAATGCTCTATAGATATCCGTTAACCCCAGTTGGGCCATGACTTCTTTCAGATCCTCTGTTTCTTTGTTAAGTTTTTGTCTGGTGGTCCTGTCTAGTGGTGTAAGGGGGGTGTTGAAGTCTCCTACTATAAGTGTGTGTGGTTTTATGTGTGGTTTGAGCTTTAGTAATGTTTCTTTCACAAATGTGGGTGCCTTCGTATTTGGAGCATAGATGTTCAGGATTGAGATTTCATCTTGATGGACTTTTCCTGTGATGAGTATGAAATGCCCTTCTTCATCTCTTTTGATTGATTTTAGTTTAAAGTCCATTTTGTTAGATATTAGGATTGCTACACCTGCTTGTTTCTTGAGGCCATTTGATTGGAAAATCTTTTCCCATCCTTTTACTCTGAGGTATCGCCTGTCTTTGAAGTTGAGGTGTGTTTCTTGTAAACAGCAGAAAGATGGATTCTGTCTTCGTATCCATTCTGTTAGCCTATATCTTTTTATGGGTAAGTTAAGGCCATTGACATTTAGGGATATTAATGTCCATTGTTCGTTGGTTCTTGTTTGGTTTGGATTTATTGTTGGTGGTGTCATTGTGTGTGGATTTTGCTCTCCTGCTTCTTTTTGTGTTTGGCAATATTAGATTATCTATTGCCTGTGTTTTTGTGCATGTAGTTATGTTCCTTGGGTTGGAGTTTTCCTTCCAGAACCTTCTGTAGTGCTGGATTTGTGGATATGTATTGTTTAAATCTGTTTTTGTCATGGAAAATCTTGTTTTCTCCATCTATAGTGATTGAAAGTTTTGCTGGGTACAGTAGTCTGGGTTGACATCCATGCTCCCTTAGTGCTTGTAGTGTATCTATCCAAGACCTTCTGGCTTTCATAGTTTCCATTGAGAAGTCGGGTGTGATTCTGATTGGTTTGCCTTTATATGTTACTTGGCCTTTTTCCTTTGCAGCTCTTAATATTTTTTCTTTATTCTGTAGATTTGGAGTTTTGATTATTATGTGTCGGGGGGACTTCTTTTTGTGATCCAGTCTGTTTGGTGTCCTATAAGCTTCTTGTACTTTCATAGGCATATCTTTCTGTAGGTTGGGGAAGTTTTCTTCTATGATTTTATTGAATATGTTTTCTGTACCTTTGAGCAGTGTTTCTTCACCTTCTTCTACACCTATTATTCTTAGGTTTGGTCTTTTCACGGTGTCCCATATTTCCTGTATATTTTGTGTTAGGGATTTGTTGGTCTTGAGGTTTTCTTTGGTTGATGAATGTATATCCTCTAGCGAGTCTTCAATAGCTGAGATTCTCTCTTCTGTCTCTTGAATTCTATTAGTTATACTCACATCTTTAGATCCTGATCGTTTATCCAACCTTTCCATTTCCAGCATCGCTTCATTCTGTGTTTTCTTTAATGTGTCTAATTCAGCTTTCATGTTTTGAACTGTTTCAAGAGCTTCCTTCACTTGTTTGGTTGTTTTATCTTGGGTTTCTTTAGCTTCTTTAAGAGATTTGTTTATTTCTTGAATATTTTGGTTTGTCTTTTCCTCCATATCGTGTAATTTTTTGCTTACTTTTTCTTCTATTTCTTTAAGGGATTTTCTTGTTTCCTCTTTGAAGGTCTCTATCATCTTGCTCAGATAATTTTTGAGGTCCATCTCTTCTTCATGCACTGTGTTGGGCTTTTCAGATCTTGCTGGAGTGGAGTCCCTAGATTCTGGTGGTGTCATATTGGTCTTTCTGTTGTTGAGCGGGTTCTTATTCTGTCTTCTTCCCATATCTTTTTCCAGTGAGTGCAGGTAGGATCTCTCTATCTCCTCTTGTTACTCTGTAGTGTGTGTGGGCCAGGAATTCAATGTCAGAAGCTCTGGATGGTTTTGCCTCTCCTCATAGCCTCCTCACTCTGATGGCGTTAGGCCTCTTGGTGGATCGGTCGCCGGGAATGGAATGAAGAGTGGCCTGTACCCAGATTCGGGGAGCTCCTCCCTGCCTGGACGTGTCTGTTTCAAGCAGGGACGAGCCTGGAGGGATCTGGGTGGATGGCGCTTAGGACAAGAATTGGGTAAAAGCAGGGGGTGGCTCACCTGGTCTGCGATGAGTCCACGGAAAGGGAAGGAAGAGTGTCCTGAACCAAGCCAGATTCAGGAAGCTCCACCCTACCTGGGCGTGTCTGTTTCAAGCAGGGACGAGCCTGGAGGGATCTGGGTGGATGGCGCTTAGGACAAGAATTGGGTAAAAGCAGGGGGTGGCTCACCTGGTCTGCGATGAGTTCACGGAAAGGGAAGGAAGAGTGTCCTGAACCAAGCCAGATTCAGGAAGCTCCACCCTGCCTGGGCTTGTCTGTTTCAAGCAGGGACGAGCCTGGAGGGATCTGGGTGGATGGCGCTTAGGACAAGAATTGGGTAAAAGCAGGGGGTGGCTCACCTGGTCTGCGATGAGTCCACGGAAAGGGAAGGAAGAGTGTCCTGAACCAAGCCAGATTCAGGAAGCTCCACCCTACCTGGGCGTGTCTGTTTCAAGCAGGGACGAGCCTGGAGGGATCTGGGTGGATGGCGCTTAGGACAAGAATTGGGTAAAAGCAGGGGGTGGCTCACCTGGTCTGCGATGAGTCCACGGAAAGGGAAGGAAGAGTGTCCTGAACCAAGCCAGATTCAGGAAGCTCCACCCTGCCTGGGCGTGTCTGTTTCAAGCAGGGACGAGCCTGGAGGGATCTGGGTGGATGGCGCTTAGGACAAGAATTGGGTAAAAGCAGGGGGTGGCTCACCTGGTCTGCGATGAGTCCACGGAAAGGGAAGGAAGAGTGTCCTGAACCAAGCCAGATTCAGGAAGCTCCACCCTACCTGGGCGTGTCTGTTTCAAGCAGGGACGAGCCTGGAGGGATCTGGGTGGATGGCGCTTAGGACAAGAATTGGGTAAAAGCAGGGGGTGGCTCACCTGGTCTGCGATGAGTCCACGGAAAGGGAAGGAAGAGTGTCCTGAACCAAGCCAGATTCAGGAAGCTCCACCCTACCTGGGCGTGTCTGTTTCAAGCAGGGACGAGCCTGGAGGGATCTGGGTGGATGGCGCTTAGGACAAGAATTGGGTAAAAGCAGGGGGTGGCTCACCTGGTCTGCGATGATTCCACGGAAAGGGAAGGAAGAGTGTCCTGAACCAAGCCAGTTTCAGGAAGCTCCACCCTACCTGGGCGTGTCTGTTTCAAGCAGGGACGAGCCTGGAGGGATCTGGGTGGATGGCGCTTAGGACAAGAATTGGGTAAAAGCAGGGGGTGGCTCACCTGGTCTGCGATGAGTCCACGGAAAGGGAAGGAAGAGTGTCCTGAACCAAGCCAGATTCAGGAAGCTCCACCCTACCTGGGCGTGTCTGTTTCAAGCAGGGACGAGCCTGGAGGGATCTGGGTGGATGGCGCTTAGGACAAGAATTGGGTAAAAGCAGGGGGTGGCTCACCTGGTCTGCGATGAGTTCACGGAAAGGGAAGGAAGAGTGTCCTGAACCAAGCCAGATTCAGGAAGCTCCACCCTACCTGGGCGTGTCTGTTTCAAGCAGGGACGAGCCTGGAGGGATCTGGGTGGATGGCGCTTAGGACAAGAATTGGGTAAAAGCAGGGGGTGGCTCACCTGGTCTGCGATGAGTTCACGGAAAGGGAAGGAAGAGTGTCCTGAACAAGCCAGATTCAGGAAGCTCCACCCTGCCTGGGTTTGTCTGTTTCAAGCAGGGACGAGCCTGGAGGGATCTGGGTGGATGGCGCTTAGGACAAGAATTGGGTAAAAGCAGGGGGTGGCTCACCTGGTCTGCGATGATTCCACGGAAAGGGAAGGAAGAGTGTCCTGAACCAAGCCAGTTTCAGGAAGCTCCACCCTACCTGGGCGTGTCTGTTTCAAGCAGGGACGAGCCTGGAGGGATCTGGGTGGATGGCGCTTAGGACAAGAATTGGGTAAAAGCAGGGGGTGGCTCACCTGGTCTGCGATGAGTCCACGGAAAGGGAAGGAAGAGTGTCCTGAACCAAGCCAGATTCAGGAAGCTCCACCCTACCTGGGCGTGTCTGTTTCAAGCAGGGACGAGCCTGGAGGGATCTGGGTGGATGGCGCTTAGGACAAGAATTGGGTAAAAGCAGGGGGTGGCTCACCTGGTCTGCGATGAGTTCACGGAAAGGGAAGGAAGAGTGTCCTGAATCAAGCCAGATTCAGGAAGCTCCACCCTGCCTGGGTTTGTCTGTTTCAAGCAGGGACGAGCCTGGAGGGATCTGGGTGGATGGCGCTTAGGACAAGAATTGGGTAAAAGCAGGGGGTGGCTCACCTGGTCTGCGATGATTCCACGGAAAGGGAAGGAAGAGTGTCCTGAACCAAGCCAGTTTCAGGAAGCTCCACCCTACCTGGGCGTGTCTGTTTCAAGCAGGGACGAGCCTGGAGGGATCTGGGTGGATGGCGCTTAGGACAAGAATTGGGTAAAAGCAGGGGGTGGCTCACCTGGTCTGCGATGAGTCCACGGAAAGGGAAGGAAGAGTGTCCTGAACCAAGCCAGATTCAGGAAGCTCCACCCTACCTGGGCGTGTCTGTTTCAAGCAGGGACGAGCCTGGAGGGATCTGGGTGGATGGCGCTTAGGACAAGAATTGGGTAAAAGCAGGGGGTGGCTCACCTGGTCTGCGATGATTCCACGGAAAGGGAAGGAAGAGTGTCCTGAACCAAGCCAGTTTCAGGAAGCTCCACCCTACCTGGGCGTGTCTGTTTCAAGCAGGGACGAGCCTGGAGGGATCTGGGTGGATGGCGCTTAGGACAAGAATTGGGTAAAAGCAGGGGGTGGCTCACCTGGTCTGCGATGAGTCCACGGAAAGGGAAGGAAGAGTGTCCTGAACCAAGCCAGATTCAGGAAGCTCCACCCTACCTGGGCGTGTCTGTTTCAAGCAGGGACGAGCCTGGAGGGATCTGGGTGGATGGCGCTTAGGACAAGAATTGGGTAAAAGCAGGGGGTGGCTCACCTGGTCTGCGATGAGTTCCACGGAAAGGGAAGGAAGAGTGTCCTGAACCAAGCCAGATTCAGGAAGCTCCACCCTGCCTGGGCGTGTCTGTTTCAAGCAGGGACGAGCCTGGAGGGATCTGGGTGGATGGCGCTTAGGACAAGAATTGGGTAAAAGCAGGGGGTGGCTCACCTGGTCTGCGATGAGTCCACGGAAAGGGAAGGAAGAGTGTCCTGAACCAAGCCAGATTCAGGAAGCTCCACCCTACCTGGGCGTGTCTGTTTCAAGCAGGGACGAGCCTGGAGGGATCTGGGTGGATGGCGCTTAGGACAAGAATTGGGTAAAAGCAGGGGGTGGCTCACCTGGTCTGCGATGAGTCCACGGAAAGGGAAGGAAGAGTGTCCTGAACCAAGCCAGATTCAGGAAGCTCCACCCTACCTGGGCGTGTCTGTTTCAAGCAGGGACGAGCCTGGAGGGATCTGGGTGGATGGCGCTTAGGACAAGAATTGGGTAAAAGCAGGGGGTGGCTCACCTGGTCTGCGATGATTCCACGGAAAGGGAAGGAAGAGTGTCCTGAACCAAGCCAGATTCAGGAAGCTCCACCCTACCTGGGCGTGTCTGTTTCAAGCAGGGACGAGCCTGGAGGGATCTGGGTGGATGGCGCTTAGGACAAGAATTGGGTAAAAGCAGGGGGTGGCTCACCTGGTCTGCGATGAGTTCCACGGAAAGGGAAGGAAGAGTGTCCTGAACCAAGCCAGATTCAGGAAGCTCCACCCTACCTGGGCGTGTCTGTTTCAAGCAGGGACGAGCCTGGAGGGATCTGGGTGGATGGCGCTTAGGACAAGAATTGGGTAAAAGCAGGGGGTGGCTCACCTGGTCTGCGATGAGTCCACGGAAAGGGAAGGAAGAGTGTCCTGAACCAAGCCAGATTCAGGAAGCTCCACCCTACCTGGGCGTGTCTGTTTCAAGCAGGGACGAGCCTGGAGGGATCTGGGTGGATGGCGCTTAGGACAAGAATTGGGTAAAAGCAGGGGGTGGCTCACCTGGTCTGCGATGAGTTCCACGGAAAGGGAAGGAAGAGTGTCCTGAACCAAGCCAGATTCAGGAAGCTCCACCCTACCTGGGCGTGTCTGTTTCAAGCAGGGACGAGCCTGGAGGGATCTGGGTGGATGGCGCTTAGGACAAGAATTGGGTAAAAGCAGGGGGTGGCTCACCTGGTCTGCGATGAGTCCACGGAAAGGGAAGGAAGAGTGTCCTGAACCAAGCCAGATTCAGGAAGCTCCACCCTGCCTGGGCGTGTCTGTTTCAAGCAGGGACGAGCCTGGAGGGATCTGGGTGGATGGCGCTTAGGACAAGAATTGGGTAAAAGCAGGGGGTGGCTCACCTGGTCTGCGATGAGTCCACGGAAAGGGAAGGAAGAGTGTCCTGAACCAAGCCAGATTCAGGAAGCTCCACCCTACCTGGGCGTGTCTGTTTCAAGCAGGGACGAGCCTGGAGGGATCTGGGTGGATGGCGCTTAGGACAAGAATTGGGTAAAAGCAGGGGGTGGCTCACCTGGTCTGCGATGAGTTCACGGAAAGGGAAGGAAGAGTGTCCTGAACCAAGCCAGATTCAGGAAGCTCCACCCTGCCTGGGCGTGTCTGTTTCAAGCAGGGACGAGCCTGGAGGGATCTGGGTGGATGGCGCTTAGGACAAGAATTGGGTAAAAGCAGGGGGTGGCTCACCTGGTCTGCGATGAGTTCACGGAAAGGGAAGGAAGAGTGTCCTGAACAAGCCAGATTCAGGAAGCTCCACCCTGCCTGGGCTTGTCTGTTTCAAGCAGGGACGAGCCTGGAGGGATCTGGGTGGATGGCGCTTAGGACAAGAATTGGGTAAAAGCAGGGGGTGGCTCACCTGGTCTGCGATGAGTCCACGGAAAGGGAAGGAAGAGTGTCCTGAACCAAGCCAGATTCAGGAAGCTCCACCCTACCTGGGCGTGTCTGTTTCAAGCAGGGACGAGCCTGGAGGGATCTGGGTGGATGGCGCTTAGGACAAGAATTGGGTAAAAGCAGGGGGTGGCTCACCTGGTCTGCGATGAGTCCACGGAAAGGGAAGGAAGAGTGTCCTGAACCAAGCCAGATTCAGGAAGCTCCACCCTACCTGGGCGTGTCTGTTTCAAGCAGGGACGAGCCTGGAGGGATCTGGGTGGATGGCGCTTAGGACAAGAATTGGGTAAAAGCAGGGGGTGGCTCACCTGGTCTGCGATGAGTCCACGGAAAGGGAAGGAAGAGTGTCCTGGTTCAGGAAGCTCCACCCTATGGAGGGATCTGGGTGGATGGCGCTTAGGACAAGAATTGGGTAAAAGCAGGGGGTGGCTCACCTGGTCTGCGATGAGTCCACGGAAAGGGAAGGAAGAGTGTCCTTCAGGAAGGCTATTCTGTCTGTCAAGAGGAGACTGGGCAGGATGGGCATGGAGGGATCTGCAGGACAAGCAGGGACATGAGTTGGTTCTGGATGGCTCAGGACAAGAATTGGGTAAAAGCAGGAAACCTGTCCTGTTCAGGAAGCTCCACCCTATGGAGCCTGTTCAGGAAGGGACCTGAACCAAGCCAGATTCAGGAAGGGGGCGTGTCTGTTTCAAGCAGGGACGAGCCTGGATCTGGGTGGATGGCGCTTAGGACAAGAATTGGGTAAAAGCAGGGGGTGGCTCACCTGGTCTGCGATGAGGGAAAGGGAAGGAAGAGTGTCCTGAAGCCAGATTCAGGAAGCTCCAAAGCAGGGACGAGCCTGGAGGGATCTGGGTGGATGGCGCTTAGGACAAGAATTGGGTAAAAGCAGGGGGTGGCTCACCTGGTCTGCGATGATTCCACGGAAAGGGAAGGAAGAGTGTCCTGAACCAAGCCAGATTCTTCTGATGGAGGGAATGGAGGAGCAGGGGGTCTCACCTGGTCTGCCTGGCGTTCTGAAGCAGGGACGAGCCTGGAGGGATCTGGGTGGATGGCGCTTAGGACAAGAATTGGGTAAAAGCAGGGGGTGGCTCACCTGGTCTGCGATGAGTCCGGACCTGGAGATTCAGGAAGCTCCAATGGAGTCTGGGTGGATGGCGCTTAGGACAAGAATTGGGTAAAAGCAGGGGGTGGCTCACCTGGTCTGCGATGAGTTCCCAGGAAGCTCCACCCTAAGCAGGGACGAGCCTGGAGCTGGGTGGATGGCGCTTAGGACAAGAATTGGGTAAAAGCAGGGGGTGGCTCACCTGGTCTGCGATGGGACCTGAGCCTGGAAGCTCCACCCTACCTGGGCGTGTCTGTTTCAAGCAGGGACGAGCCTGGAGGGATCTGGGTGGATGGCGCTTAGGACAAGAATTGGGTAAAAGCAGGGGGTGGCTCACCTGGTCTGCGATGAGTCCACGGAAAGGGAAGGAAGAGTGTCCTGAACCAAGCCAGATTCAGGAAGCTCCACCCTACCTGGGCGTGTCTGTTTCAAGCTGTCCGCTTAGGACAAGAATTGGGTAAAAGCAGGGGGTGGCTCACCTGGTCTGCGATGAGTCCTGGCTGCTGGATGAATGGAGCTGGGTAAGGACCAGGGGGTGGCTCACCTGGTCTGCGATGAGTCTGTCCTGTAGGGACCCTGGGCGTGTCTGTTTCAAGCAGGGACGAGCCTGGAGGGATGGCTTAGGACCAGGGGGTGGCTGGTCTGCGATGAGTTCTGTCCTGAGGATTCAGGAAGCTCCACCCTATGGAGCTGGGTGGATGGCGCTTAGGACAAGAATTGGGTAAAAGCAGGGGGTGGCTCACCTGGTCTGCGATGATTCCACGGAAAGGGAAGGAAGAGTGTCCTGAACCAAGCCAGAGGAAGCTCCACCCTACCTGGGCGTGTCTGTTTCAAGCAGGGACGAGCCTGGAGGGATCTGGGTGGATGGCGCTTAGGACAAGAATTGGGTAAAAGCAGGGGGTGGCTCACCTGGTCTGCCTGTCCTGTTCAGGAAGCTCCACCCTACCTGGGCGTGTCTGTTTCAAGCAGGGACGAGCCTGGAGGGATCTGGGTGGATGGCGCTTAGGACAAGAATTGGGTAAAAGCAGGGGGTGGCTCACCTGGTCTGCGATGAGTTCACGGAAAGGGAAGGAAGAGTGTCCTGAATTTCAGGAAGCTCCACCCTGCCTGGGTTAAGCAGGGACGAGCCTGGAGGGATCTGGGTGGATGGCGCTTAGGACAAGAATTGGGTAAAAGCAGGGGGTGGCTCACCTGGTCTGCGCCTGTCCTGAGCCAGGGAAGCTCCACCCTGCCTGGGCGTGTCTGGCAGGGACGAGCCTGGAGGGATCTGGGTGGATGGCGCTTAGGACAAGAATTGGGTAAAAGCAGGGGGTGGCTCACCTGGTCTGCGATGAGTCCACGGAAAGGGAAGGAAGAGTGTCCTGAACCAAGCCAGATTCAGGAAGCTCCACCCTACCTGGGCGTGTCTGTTTCAAGCAGGGACGAGCCTGGAGGGATCTGGGTGGGCGCTCACAGCTTATGCCTGTCCTGGCCAGAAGGAAGCTCCACCCTGCCTGAAGCAGGGGTGGAGGGATCTCAGGACAAGAATTGGGTAAAAGCAGGGGGTGGCTCACCTGGTCGATGAGTCCACTGTCCTGAACCAAGGAAGGAAGCTGGAATGGCCTTAGGACAAGAATTGGGTAAAAGCAGGGGGTGGCTCACCTGATGAGTCCACGGAAAGGGAAGGAAGAGTGTCCTGAACCAAGCCAGATTCAGGAAGCTCCACTGTTTCAAGCAGGGACGAGCCTGGAGGGATCTGGGTGGATGGCGCTTATTCAACCTGGTCTTGAGGCCTGAAGCCAGGGAAGCTCTGATGGAGGGATCTGGGTGGATGGCGCTTAGGACAAGAATTGGGTAAAAGCAGGGGGTGGCTCACCTGGTCTGCGATGAGTCCACGGAAAGGGAAGGAAGAGTGTCCTGAACCAAGCCAGATTCAGGAAGCTCCACCCTGAAGCAGGGACGAGCCTGGAGCTGGGTGGATGGCGCTTAGGACAAGAATTGGGTAAAAGCAGGGGGTGGCTCACCTGGTCTGCGATGAGTTCTGTCCTGAATTTCAGGAAGCTCCACCCTGCCTGGATGGAGGGATCTGGGTGGATGGCGCTTAGGACAAGAATTGGGTAAAAGCAGGGGGTGGCTCACCTGGTCTGCGATGAGTCCACGGAAAGGGAAGGAAGAGTGTCCTGAACCAAGCCAGGGAAGCTCTGGGCGTGTCTGTTTCAAGCAGGGACGAGCCTGGAGGGATCTGGGTGGATGGCGCTTAGGACAAGAATTGGGTAAAAGCAGGGGGTGGCTCACCTGGTCTGCGATGAGTCCACGGAAAGGGAAGGAAGAGTGTCCTGAACCAAGCCAGATTCAGGAAGCTCCACCCTACCTGGGCGTGTCTGTTTCAAGCAGGGACGAGCCTGGAGGGATCTGGGTGGATGGCGCTTAGGACAAGAATTGGGTAAAAGCAGGGGGTGGCTCACCTGGTCTGCGATGAGACGGAAAGGGAAGGAAGAGTGTCCTGAACAAGCCAGATTCAGGAAGCTCCACCCTGCCTGGGTTGTCTGTTTCAAGCAGGGACGAGCCTGGAGGGATCTGGGTGGATGGCGCTTAGGACAAGAATTGGGTAAAAGCAGGGGGTGGCTCACCTGGTCTGCGATGATTCCACGGAAAGGGAAGGAAGAGTGTCCTGAACCAAGCCAGTTCAGGAAGCTCCACCCTACCTGGGCGTGTCTGTTTCAAGCAGGGACGAGCCTGGAGGGATCTGGGTGGATGGCGCTTAGGACAAGAATTGGGTAAAAGCAGGGGGTGGCTCACCTGGTCTGCGATGAGTCCACGGAAAGGGAAGGAAGAGTGTCCTGAACCAAGCCAGATTCAGGAAGCTCCACCCTACCTGGGCGTGTCTGTTTCAAGCAGGGACGAGCCTGGAGGGATCTGGGTGGATGGCGCTTAGGACAAGAATTGGGTAAAAGCAGGGGGTGGCTCACCTGGTCTGCGATGAGTCCACGGAAAGGGAAGGAAGAGTGTCCTGAACCAAGCCAGATTCAGGAAGCTCCACCCTACCTGGGCGTGTCTGTTTCAAGCAGGGACGAGCCTGGAGGGATCTGGGTGGATGGCGCTTAGGACAAGAATTGGGTAAAAGCAGGGGGTGGCTCACCTGGTCTGCGATGAGTCCACGGAAAGGGAAGGAAGAGTGTCCTGAACCAAGCCAGATTCAGGAAGCTCCACCCTACCTGGGCGTGTCTGTTTCAAGCAGGGACGAGCCTGGAGGGATCTGGGTGGATGGCGCTTAGGACAAGAATTGGGTAAAAGCAGGGGGTGGCTCACCTGGTCTGCGATGAGTCCACGGAAAGGGAAGGAAGAGTGTCCTGAACCAAGCCAGAAGGAAGCTCCACCCTACCTGGGCGTGTCTGTTTCAAGCAGGGACGAGCCTGGAGGGATCTGGGTGGATGGCGCTTAGGACAAGAATTGGGTAAAAGCAGGGGGTGGCTCACCTGGTCTGCGATGAGTCCACGGAAAGGGAAGGAAGAGTGTCCTGAACCAAGCCAGATTCAGGAAGCTCCACCCTGCCTGGGCGTGTCTGTTTCAAGCAGGGACGAGCCTGGAGGGATCTGGGTGGATGGCGCTTAGGACAAGAATTGGGTAAAAGCAGGGGGTGGCTCACCTGGTCTGCGATGAGTCCACGGAAAGGGAAGGAAGAGTGTCCTGAACCAAGCCAGATTCAGGAAGCTCCACCCTACCTGGGCGTGTCTGTTTCAAGCAGGGACGAGCCTGGAGGGATCTGGGTGGATGGCGCTTAGGACAAGAATTGGGTAAAAGCAGGGGGTGGCTCACCTGGTCTGCGATGAGTCCACGGAAAGGGAAGGAAGAGTGTCCTGAACCAAGCCAGATTCAGGAAGCTCCACCCTACCTGGGCGTGTCTGTTTCAAGCAGGGACGAGCCTGGAGGGATCTGGGTGGATGGCGCTTAGGACAAGAATTGGGTAAAAGCAGGGGGTGGCTCACCTGGTCTGCGATGAGTTCACGGAAAGGGAAGGAAGAGTGTCCTGAACCAAGCCAGATTCAGGAAGCTCCACCCTACCTGGGCGTGTCTGTTTCAAGCAGGGACGAGCCTGGAGGGATCTGGGTGGATGGCGCTTAGGACAAGAATTGGGTAAAAGCAGGGGGTGGCTCACCTGGTCTGCGATGAGTTCACGGAAAGGGAAGGAAGAGTGTCCTGAACCAAGCCAGATTCAGGAAGCTCCACCCTGCCTGGGCTTGTTTGTTTCAAGCAGGGACGAGCCTGGAGGGATCTGGGTGGATGGCGCTTAGGACAAGAATTGGGTAAAAGCAGGGGGTGGCTCACCTGGTCTGCGATGAGTCCACGGAATGGGCGTGCATTCACCTCTTTAAGAGGCCATCTCTGAGACCAGGACTTTGGGATTATAATAGTTATGTCAGCACCAGTGTCTACAAGAGCGGTAATAACTTTATTATTAATTCTTACTTTCAACTGAGGCCTCTTATCATTAGTAGAAGTTTGCTAAAATATGGGTTTTTCATCTCCTCCAGTCATGCTCTGGATCTGCTACCTGTAACTCTACTGCCCTGGATAGTCTTTGTAAAAAGTCATGGATTCTTTCTGTTGGTCCCTTTTCTATCTTCGTATAGGTTTCTACTCTTTCTCCTGGTTCATGAATCTTGTCCCAAGCATTTAAGGCTGTTGTCCTGCATAAGGACAATGTATGCTCATCATATCAAGCCTGATTCTGTGGGTTAGCATTAAGACCCTCACCAAGAATCTAGGGGAGCCTCATACCCTTTCTTTATGCCTTGAAGCTCGAGGGCTTTTCTTCCTCTCTCTACAGAACTCTCCACTGTATCTGAGATGAATTTTCGAGGACAGCTGATACTAGGTGTTCCCAATCCATGGGCATCACCCTATTAAATGTCGCTCATGAATTTAATAATTCTTTCACATAAGGACTATGGAGACCATATGAAACAAGACTCCTTAATTCCCTAAAGGTCTTTCATTTGTATGGTTTCCCATTTATATGCCATCTGACCACATGGATGCTTCTTAGATGGCAGTTTTTCTGTCAAAATTGCTGGGAATACCATTGGTGTATACATAACAATCTTACAAAGGTTTTCCTGATGTTTGAATGGAGTTGGTGCATCAGATTGGGAGTAATTTGATTCTGTGTCATCCAAAGCTTGTAGCCTGGCAACCATAGTCTCATGTAGAGAGTGAATATCACGAGTCATGTTAGATTCTAAGAGTTTCACAGAATCGGTAAGTTTCTTTATTTCTACATCTACATGTGCTTCTAAATCTTTAATGGTCTCATCCTTAGACAGTATCTGAATGGCATGTAAACTGCCTTCCAAATATCTAATCCTAGACTCTAGCTTTTCCTCTATGGTGGTAGATTCCTCAGACATGGTGAGAACCTCCTGTGTTAGGTGGCCAATCCTGTCTCAATTTTTATCTATTTTTGCATTCAAATCATCAGACATGGAACAAAGTTTGGTTTCTATTCGGACATTTGTCTTTTGTACTTGTGTTAGTAATGTATTACAACTATTCTCAACTTCCTTTCGTATATGTTCCATGTCTTGTATTTTAGAAATCAAATTTTCCTGTCTGGCTTTTAAATCCTGCATCCAATTTGCTAAACTGTCTGTTTTTCTGTGTCTCAATCCTCTGGTTAGAGATATCAAATGAACTATGAAGCTGATTGTTAACACAGCATAAAGGTACATCACTGGCAATTTATAAGCCTCCTCTAACATTGAATTCATATAAGTAGCAAAAATATTCCCAATTTTCTGCATGATCAGATATTCTGCTATTCTGCAAGTTAACCTGTACCACAATTGCCGTCCAGCTGCAGTAACTGTGTTTGACCAGAAGGTGGCACAGGTGCCCGGTTGTGATGGCGCAGTGGCTGGGCTGCTCCTGGCAGGTTACAGCGTTCAGCTGTGGGAACTGGAGGTGAAGTCTGTCTCAAGACTACCTGAAAAATATTTAAACGCTTTCCGAACCGAGTTAGGACGTATGGAAGGGATTGGCTGTTGTTAGCAGAAAATGTTTTGGATAGCCTTCAGGACTGTAACTGGCTCAGCCAGGCAGAAACTGTGTCTCTTTTATGAGCGGTGGCAGTGCTTGTTGGGGGACTGGGAGAAGGTCTGCAGAGAGAAAGAAACTCTCCCGGAGGGGCTGAGCGGCATCCAGTGGCACCCGTTTGCATGCTGGGCAGTGCATACCATGACTGTGAAGGCTAACACGGAAGGGTAGGAGCCTCAGGTTTCTAAAAATGGAGGAGACCCGCAGAAGACACACATGACCTAGCTTGTCTCAGTCCCAAATCACAGAAGCCATGGGGTAAAAACTGCAGTGAAGCCAAATGGTGGGAAGTGACAAGCAGTTTCTTAAGCCTGGCTGGAATGGGCTCAGAGGTACCGGGCAAAGACTCACTGGAGGAATGAAACCTTTAGGTGCCTTGGGTGCAGCAGGTGCTGATGCTTCACAGAGGAGCAGTGGACAGCCATGTGTGCTCCTCTCAGCACAAACGGTGCCAGAGACACTCTGTGGCAGTTAGTGTCATGGGCGCCAATGTGGCAGGGGAATAAATCCCGCCAAAGGCCACAACACACCAGTGGGTTCAGAATCAAAACTATTTCTGACACCTGGTAATGTGAAGCACAATTAATGTAGATCGCAATGGAGTTAGAGCTAGTTTGAAAAACAGATTGTTTATTAGGAAAGTGCTCACAGGACGGAGCCAAGCGGGTAAGGGAACAGAGAGAGCTGCATGCGTGCGACTCTCATATTTAAAGCCTTGCTACCTCACTCTGACCATGCCCAAATGTGTGTAGTCAGCGTGACCTGTGCCAGCCCCCCAGATGGGCATGGACAGTGTCACCTGTGTCAGTCATCAAGTGGACATGGCCAGCATTTCCCCCTACGTGTCCCCGTAGGTGCAAGCAGGTCCAATACTGCCATAGCTCTCCTCTTTCCAAAGGTGGAGGCGGGACTAGCATCTCAAAGCTGGCAGACTCTGGATGGCCTGGTTCAGAAGGTCAGGTTCCCCCAACTCAAAGCTTCCGGGGGGGGGGGTCTCAGGAGTTTCAGACCATGATTAAACATTTTACATATTACAGGTGGCCAAGAACCCACGTGCATTCATACCCAAGCTGCTTATTATAAATTAACCATGTAGAAAATCAAAGTGTTTTTGTCAGGTCTTTTACTGACAGGCTGTATTTTGCAGTTACAAAGGGCCAATTACTTTATTACTTACCTTGAAAGGTAATATTATAAGAAATCTTAAAGGAATCACAAACCTAAATTTTTGTATGTAAAAAAGATTCATGTAACTCTAAATTAAATATTTAGGGTACATAACTTATCTATTCATCAATATTCTTTTTTATACCAGAGATTGAAGGCAGAAATGGAATTATACTTGAGGACTCAGAAAGCCACACAGCTTCAGCACATGCAATGGTGAAAAGACACCGTCAGTAAATGGTGCTGGGAAAATACAGAGATCTCTATGTAGTAGAATAAAACTTTACAACTGCCACCCTCACCAAATTAATTAAAAATTAATCACATAGCTCAATGCAAGACATTAAACAGTAATACTGTTAGAGAAGGAAGGGAAAACACGTTAAGAATGCACTAGTAATTTTTATTGTAACTGCATTGTACCCACATACAGCTTTTTAGTAGAATAGTCTTTTTTTACAAGATTGATTCATGTGATTAGTGAACATAATTTCAAGACTATTTTTCACAGATAAAGAAAAAAATGAACCTAAAAATGTAAATGGAGCTACAAAAGACCAAACAAGGTCAAAACACACCTAAATAATAAGAATGGTGAGGGAGATATTGCCATTATAGTTATCAAAATATAAAACAATACCATAATAATTAACATAGTGTGATAATTACATAAACAAAGACTATTTCTGACTTCTCTATGGATAATTCTGGTCAACTAGACCCTAACTTTGCCACCCCATTCAATGTTAACTTTATTAACTGTCTTGGAGTGCCACAGTGCAATCAAGTATCTGGCCCCAGCCTTCCATGTCAAGGCTCAGGGAATATTTTAAAAAGAGTAAGCAGGAAGAATTTAAGAGCCAGAAGATAGAAAGGACTGTTGTGGAATGTAAATTTCTTGACATGACATGGCTGTCATACTTATGGATTCATAGCATGTGTGGGTACTTACATAAGAAACTCTTACAGGAGATTAAGCCAGCCAAGTTCCCCATATAAACGGGGAGGTACTCTGGAGGCTCACTCCATGCAGAAGACTACTGTCTTCTGATAACTGCTAGAGGAGGATAAATAATTCTTCCTAATAGACATCTGTATGTTTCCCATGTTTCCATGGATGGCCCACACCCACACACATAGTGAGAACATATTTATAGGACTTGGTATCTCAGTATACTTTTGGTTGCTATGGTTAATGTCCTGTCAAAAAACAACTTCGGAGAGGGAAAGCTTTGTTTTAGTTTATAGATGCATATCACTATCTATCATTAAGGGAAGTCAGTGCAGAAACCTGAAATCAGGCCTGCTTCCTATTCTATATGATATTACTTCTGGCCAAGCAATACACTTTACAGACAAAGCAATACAGCAGAAAGAAAGAAGAATGTGTATACTATCTGCCTTGCAGGTTAATTTCTACTCATCTAGCCTTCTTATACAATTTAGGACCACCTGTTTATGGATGCTCGGTCCCATCGAGGGCTAGACCTCCTTATTCCTATCAACAGTCAAGACAATTGTCAAAGACAAATCTGTGTATATTGTTATTCCCCATTGGATCAGACTAAATACCATAAATATTTGGCGACAAGGAAGTCTGGAAGAAGTGGGGCTTGACAAGGGATGAAGATGAGGTTGATATGAGCAAATAATATGTTTGGATGAAAAAATCATACACATATTACACAGGCTGACTAAAAGTATAAAATGTTTTTAGTAACTTTATTCAATTATCCTTTGGGAATTCTACTAAACAGATAATTTAAAAGGAATGCAGGCAAGCACATGGGTGTCATTCATTAAGACAACAAACTCAGGTTCTAGTGTTAGTTGCTTACAGTCTCTAAATAGGAGTGCACAGAAACTATGCTGTGACAGGCACTATGTGGCATTGGACAATGTATTCATTCCCCAAACATACAAATTGCCTTTCTGTAAACAATTTTGTACACTTTTTGGCTCTGGCTACTAAACTATGGCAGACATCATTTCATTTATGCCTCATAATGAACTTTATAGCAAATCTTACCAACATGTACAAATAAAGAATTCAAGCAAGAAAATTGTGAAGCAATTTAAAAAATCTTGGAAACTTTAGCTGTGCTGTCAACTTTGGAAAAAAGTATCCCAGTTTACCGTGTTGAGTTGGCATAGTACAGAAATTAACAGCCATATTGGTCTAGAAATGTTGAACTTAATTTTTTTTCCATTTTACAGGGGTAACGCACTGTATTAAATATATAAGGTCTTATCTACATGGGTTTGATTACAAAAACTAATAAAGTATTCTCTAAATAAAAAGAAAGAAAGAAAAAAGAATCAATGGATGAAATGGAAAGGATTTAAATTTTAAAAAAAGAAAGATAATAAGCTCTCAGGCAAATGTAGGTAAAGAAAAACAGGTTAAGCACAGGACAGAACCTGGGTGTCAGTTAGGAGGCCTGGGCACTCTATCGGGCCCCTGGTAATGGAACAGCATTTATACCTAGTGTACGAATGGACATTGGGAGCACATTCTCCATAGAGGGATACTCTCTCAGCCTAGACACACGGGGGAGGGCCTAGGCCCTGCCCCAAATGATGTGACAGACTTTGATGATCCCCCATAAAGGCCTCACCCTTTCTATGGAGCAGAAGAGGGATGGGATGGGGGTCGGTGGGAGTCATGGGAGAATGGAAGTGGGAGGGAACTGGGATTGATATATAAGAATGTTTCTAATTTAAATTATTAAAAAATGGAAAAAAAGAAAAAAGGAAAAACATATTAATTTAAGTTAAAAGAGCTAGTCATAAACCTTCTTAAGCTAGGCTGAGCATTCAAAACTATTAAGTCTTTGTGTTGTGATTTGGGAGAAAAATCCTATTACAGATGATACTCACGTAGCCTCTTACCAGATGGCCAGCATAAACCCGTCAGACGTGTATAAATTCAGGCTCCCAAGTGTTCCACCCATGTGTCACTCTCCCCAAGATTCTTTCTCATCCACCACCCTTGGAGGGATTAGGAACCCATGATTCTACAGTGTGTTTCTACATGACATGGAATGGACTTGTGATGGGGAGGTCCTTCTGTATGCTGTGGATATGTGCTTCGCTTATTGGTTGATGAATAAAGCTGTTTTGGCCAATGTACAGGCAGGATATAGCCAGGCAGGAAATCCAAACAGGGATAGAAAAAGGTAGTAGGTGGAGTCAGAGAGATGTCATGTACCTGCCGAGGAAGCAAGAAGATTGGGCATCACTGGTAAGCCAAGACCACGTAGAGATATACAGATTAATAGAAATGGGTTAATAATTAATAGAGAATTAGCCAATAAGAAGCCTGAGCAATAGGCCAAACAGTTTATAATTTTAAAAAAAAATCTTCTCATCTTATAAATGATAGGGCTATCAACACAAGTCTTAGTCTATGGAATGTTGCTCTACTGTTCAAGGAGGGAAGACTCAAGAACTTTGGCATGTCCAATAAGCAGTAAACAATACAACACATGGAAATCACAGAGTGCAGTAGCTCTGGTACCTCAGACACTTAATAGATCTGCTTACTGCGTCCTCCATTAAAGACCAACTGTCACACTGGAAGGTTGCAGTGTCTGCCCACAAGACAAATCCCATGGAGTCTTATGAGGTCTATTAAGCAGTGCATCCTAATGACAGCTATCATGGATTCTCACAGACATCTATGTTGTGTCATATGTCTTCCTGCCAATGGGAAAACCAGGCGTTACATTGGTTGAGTGGAGGCAGAGTAGAAGATGACAAGAGCTCACTATGTCATGTTGCCCACACCAGCTTCTTCTTCATCAGTGACTTGTTTTTACCTCTCAAAATATTTCTGGAGTATAAAAAGGGGCTGAATATAGACCCACATTTCACTTAGTAAAGAATAACACCCTACCCTGGGCAACAAGACTAAGCTCTGTATCTAAAGCACACTGATCTCCATCGCAAAGCCCCTGTGCCTCAGGAATGAATCTCCATCCCAAAGCCTGTGTGCATCAGAAATGAATCTCCATCCCAAAGCCACTATGCATCAGGAATGAATCTCCATCCCAAAGCCCCTGTGCATCAGGAATGAATCTCTGTCCCAAAGCTCCTATGCATCAGGATTGAATCTCCATCCCAAAGCTCCTCTCCTACATGAATCAGGATCACATCTGACAGCAGTAGATCAAGCTCCACAACTATCTGCATGAATCCTGCCTGGCATGATTATCACAAATTCTGACTTCAGATCATTAAGATGCTGATGCTGATGCAACTAGGCATTTTCTCAATTTAAGTCATAGGCACTAGAGGGCTGCCAGGAGTTTAGCTTTAACAGCAAATACTTCAGTTAGATGGCAGATGGCAGAGGTGCAGTCAAAAATGACTTCTTTTGATTCTCAAAAAGACAAATACTACATGTTTTCTCTAATCCTAGATTTTAATGTTTTTTATACATACATATGTGGAGGAATGTCATTGTCATGGGTCTAGTATAGGACTTCTTGTGGTCATCTAGGGGTTTTCAAAGTACATTTTCTGTGACAGACAAAGGACTGGGTGTCAGGGAAAGAAAGAAGATGAGCCCCAGAGGAAGAGACCTTCAATCAAGTGAATCCCATCTAACATGGACTGAATCTACAGGACCCCATATGACTATCAACGTCCCATTTCAGCAAGAAGTGACTTGGAGAATGCTACGCCCCCTTTCCCCATTGTTGTCACTTAGGATAGTGTATATGACTTTAGGGTTTAGTTATATTTTACCTTTATACTGTTAAGTTTTAATCCTCTTTTAGACTAAAAGGGGAATTGTAGGGGAAGCTGTAGCCACGCCTTCTTAGGGGCTGACTACAGGAGTTCCTGAGGGCTTGTGAGGGTGTGGTCAGAGTGAGTAGGGGACTGCGTTTTCGGTTTCGGTTGCTCTTTGCTTCTTGCTGTACAGACTACCACCGGCTGGCTGGTTTGCTCTGTAAGTAAGGCTTTTCCCTATTAAATACCCTTATATTTCTACCTGACTCTGTATGGGTAATTTCCTACTATACTTTGTCTCTTAGGGATGGAAGAATTCCTGGGCTGAGAGTCTTTTGTAGCAATCGGGGTCCAGGTCTATTTTCTGTTGGTCCTGTTTAGATAACCATACTGTTACCTGTCAGCCACTTCTCTTCACATATCTTATAGGGAATAAACACTTATATTTCAGGGGGCCTCTTATGCTTTCCCATCCTCACATATCTGTCTTTCTCCTTCAACAGTTCATTACTCTGGATAATACTTTTTTAGACCAGTAAAAGTAATTAAGATATAAATAAAAAAAAATTTAAAGTAACTACTTCCCTTGTCCACATTTGGAGAATTCTAGAGCATGATTTCCTTCCTTCCTTCCTTCCTTCCCTTCTTCCCTTCTTTCTTTCTTTCTTTTTTTTTGTTGTTGTTGTTTTGAGACAGAGTTTTTCTGCATTAGTTTGGAGCATGGCCTGGAACTCACTCTGTAGACCAGGCCGCCCTCAAACTCACAGAGATCGCCCGCCTTTGCCTCCTGAGTGCTAGGATTAAAGGCATGCACCACCACAACCCAGCCTAGAGCATGATTTTCAAGGAAGGAATTTAAATATTTAGACAAATCTTCACAGGCACTTACATTTGAGTCAAGACTTATGTGAAGTGCAGAGCTCCACCCTGCAGGGATTTGATTCGACAGCGGTATAGACAGACAAGTCAAAGGCAAAGCACACAAGTCCTGGTTGGAAAATGTGTCCCTTGTTGCCCCGGCCTGCGGGGCTCCAGTAATTCGTGGGTCCGAGGTGGACTAAGCCTGAAAATAAATGGGCGAGAAAGAGAAGCCAGACCAAGCAGTGTCCTTGTCAAGGTCTCTTTATTGATTATAACAAGGGGTTTTTAAAGAGAAAGGAGGAAGTAGAGAAAGAGGAAGTGGGGGAGGAATGGGTGTTAATTGCTCTCAGGCCAGGGCAGGTGTCCGGAACCTCCTGTGGTTATCTCGAACACTAACCTAAGGGGTGGGTTGCTTGACTAATTGGCAATTTAGCATAGAGGTCGCCAAGCCTCTGTAAAGGGGACTTTTATATCTAATCAGGGCTGGCTCCTGACACCTTGTGCTCCTGGAATAACTTTCCCTCTGGCTCCTTTTCCTTTACAGCACAAGACTGCAGAAGAGTCCTGAGACACTGAACACTGCTACCAGGTGAGTTAGAGAAGTTCGATCTGCTGATCCTTTGGCAATGTGCTGTAACATGAAAGTTTTCTCTGGCCTGGCTAGTTCCCGCTGCTCTTCTCTGCCCCAAAGAAACACGCAGATGCTATATTAGTTATAAACCTACTAGGTGGCTGTGGGGGACCGAATAATTCTGTTATGGAATATTTTGGGGCCCAGTCTCTAGCTCCAGTAAACATGGAGCACCTGAAAGCTCTGGCCCACTATTGTATTGTTAATGCCGGTAAGGCTACTACTGTTTACTATGGCCTCAGAGTAATATGCCTCTTATTTGCATCTGAATGTGCCTAAGCATCTGAATAGGCCCTCACCTGGGCAGAGGAGCTAGAGGTGTGTGAGTAACTTGTGAGGATGAAAGGTTAGGGTGAGGGGCGAGTGGCCAGAGCAGAGAGAGGACAAAGAAAAATGGTTTCCTTGTGGAGTTGGCAGGATGGTTAAGAAACACCAGAAAAGATGACTAATAAAGAAATGAGTCTAGTTCCACAACATGGAACTGAGAGCTCTCTGAAGATGACAAGATGCCTGTGTTTGATCTTTATCGACATTGGGTTGCTGGGAGCTTCCAGGTCCACACACCCCCACTCAGGAAGAACCTCATGGCTGTCGTGGGTTAAAGCTGAGACAAGCCGGGTCATGACAGCTGGCAACTTGGGATTCTTACTCTAACCAATAGCTACTAATCTATGTATTTCCAAGTGATCTTGGCTTACCAGACCTGCAATTACTTTGTCTGCTATATGATGATGGCTGGCTCAGCATCTCCACAGAGTAGGGAAGAGAAGAGAAGAGAAGAGAAGAGAAGAGAAGAGAAGAGAAGAGAAGAGAAGAGAAGAGAAGAGAGCAATTTCCTATTTGTCCCTGATTATATTTTGATTCTGCTCAGCTATTTCACTAACTGCCTGGCCAATCAGCCTATCAGTGTTTTATTCATTAACCAATAAGAAGAACATATACACAGAAAAACTTCCCTCATCAATGTGCATTTAGGCTTGGTACCTTTTCTCCATTCTCTTGGGATCCAATACATCTAATAATGTCACCATCACTGAGACAACTAGCCACCCTGCTCTGGACCAACTGCTCTTACCACAACAAGCCCTACACATTAGGGACCACTCAAGTGAGAAAAATAAAATCTATCTTACAGGGTTATGATGTCTGAATTTGCCACATGCTCTCTGTGGTCTATTTTTAGGTAAACACTTTCAAGACAAAGTATTAAAAGAAAGCCACTCAATATGACTATTTATAAATTACATAAAATGAGGTTTTACTTAGAAAGACACTTCTGATGCAGACCACATATGAAGCAGCCACAGTTGGGACCTTCTTGTCTTGATGTACAGGTGTGCTTCCCAACTGAGCTCCCTGAGAGAGGCTATGCTTAAGGAGCTCCAGTTTATGTTCAGCTTTTGCTATCATTTGAAGCACTGTGAGTCCATTCCCAGAGTACACAGAAATATGTCACCAAATCTTTTGTCTGTGAGGCTGAAATGACAAGGCTGATAGAGTTGGCTGATTTCTGGAAGATGATACAGTAGAGACTACCCCTCTCATCCTGAGTCCAAGTAGAAATTTGGCCAATAAGAAAAATCATCTCCCCACTAAGAAGCTGCTTGTACCACAAAAGGTGATATAAGTTCTGATTTGTCTCATATGAATGTTAGACCCCCAGAAAACTCAGGTATCCGGGGTTTCAGGCCACGATCACGGTCACCCCAATCACCAGGCAGATTCCAGAGCTTGCTGTAAACTGCATGAGGCTTTATATTGTAATTTAACAAGCTAACCCCATGTTACTTAGGGTCTTTTGTCCACCCACCATGGCGATTGGCTACAAAAGACAGCTCCTAGGGGCTCCCGAGAGATCTTGTAGGGCAGCATAAGGGGAATGTCTAGGGATATGAACAGGCTCAGAATTGGTGTGCCCTCCAGGCTTGGAGGGCTTGCCCTGTGTTGATTGGCCAACTGGTTGTTATGGCCCGTAGGTCCTCCGAGGGTGGTTGCTATGCTCTGTGCGTCATTGCTGTGAGCTTGTCCGTAAAGCATACCCAGGGTCGTAAAGCATAGCACCACCAGCTAACAACTTCTGACTGGTTCCTTGTCACAAGGCAGGCACCTGACCTCTAAGTGACCAAGGCAAGGTTATGACAAGCACATGTTACTGTCATGGCTGCCGAAATGGGGAGCTGGTGCCTTCATGAACAATCCAGCTTGACCTCTTTCCCCTCCTGTGTGCTTGCAGTTGATTGGACCTGAGTCACTTTCTGGCCCAAACTGGATCCTGTAGAACAATCACAAGAAAGAAAAAAGCTTATTACATGATAGTGTGAACAAAACACTGTTGGAATTTGGCACCATGAGGCCCAAGACAAATCTAACTGCAGACATATTCTGCTTGTTTCTTTCTGATCTCTGTTCCTTCTCACATCATGTGAGCTGCTGTGTGCCTGGGGCAAAGCTTCCTGCTTAGTTTCCTTAGCTAATGTGAGTCATCCTTACCAGAGAAGGCCACAGCCACCAACACACAAAGCAGGCTGCAGGGAGGCATGTGGCCCATGCCCCTCTCTATGAGTGTGTCTTCTCCACCTTAGATCAGTGTGAATTCTCAGTGTCTGACACTGCCTGTGTTTCCTATATTGCCTCAAGCAGGAAATGAGGTTTTGTATGATCATAGGCTACATGTTGCTTGTTCACAGAGAAAAAGTATAGATCACCACAAACTTTGACTTAATTCCTGTCTTCCAGTAGTTAAAAGGAACAGCACTTAAAAGGGGGAATGGGGAAAACTGTCACTCTTGAGGGTGAAGCTGCTTTGCACACATGGGTGCTATTCAGTGGGATAGTAAGGAGGACCGGATACATTATGAGCCATGTGCTCACTTTAATGGACCTACAGACAGACCTTTCCATGTGTTTACATCTCTATAGTCATTATCTAATAAAGCTTAATTTAAAAGAAGTTCTGACACACCTGTGAATCTCCCTGTGGAAAACTAGGACCTGAAACAATCTCCTCCATTACTTGGTGCTGGGGTCTGTATAAATTCTGCAATTAACAGAGCTACTTTTAGCTCACGTGGTGAAGGGCAGTCCCTCAGAATGCCAGAAGATCCCACTTGCTTATATTTTGTGAATCTGTAACAGGAATAAATTAATAGCCTTAGAGGCTAAGGAGATGCTAGTGTGTCAGTTGCCTCCTATGAACCATGGGGACCTATGTCCAGCAGCCATATAAGGATCCAGTGATGTGGAAGCCCCTGAAGTCAGAGCTCTGGGAAACAGACAGGAGAACCCTGGCATCTCAGCAGTCAGTAAGTGTCCTGCAATTGGTGAGCTTCAGTGTCTGTGAGAACCTCTACCAAATAAATACATGTATAAAGGAGGAAAGCAATAGAGAAAGATGCCCAATGTCAACTACTAGTCTACACACACACACACACACACACACACACACAGAGAGAGAGAGAGAGAGAGAGAGAGAGAGAGAGAGAGAGAAACACCCTCAGATTGAGGAGCCTCTACACATCGGACGGTTTCCCCCAAAAACTCAATGTCCAGTCCAGTTGATGTAAAAACAAGAGGTAAGTTTATTGTGGGATGTTTGCGCAAACGGGCCTCCCATTCTGACAGACCAAGGAAGCCCCGTTCCTCAAAGGCAGGTCTCTTTTATGGGAAGAAATCACAAAGTTTTGGGGAGGGGAGTGGGTTCGGGTACATAACCAGAGTCACAAGTCCTTATCTTTGGGGCCAGATGGTCTCCTGCCTCACCAGTTGGGTCTACATCCCATGGAATGAACCGGTAATTGCAGATATCTTTTTGGTTTCTCAGGGGCTCTCTTTTGTCAATTGTTGTTACGTTAACTGGTGGGATAGTCTGCTCTTATCTTCACAACCCCATGGGAGGGTGGCCCTTTGGAAGTTCTTGGTATTTAGTTAGGCTATCTTTCGGCCTTATAAGGGAGTTATTGCAGCGAGCTAGGAAATTCCAGGGACTCAAGATATTGTGGCCTTGGTTAGATTTTTAAGTCAGGCCACCCTGCTTTTAGTGTGGGAGGTTTTTTTTTAAGCCTTCTTATTTTATTTCTTTGTTAATTTTTAAGTCCTTCAAGAGAAGTTACACTAATTTGAAAACTGACTTTCACAAAACCAGATTATCTTGTAAAAGTCTAACATCAAGTTTTATTTAGAAGATGTCATGTTCTCTCCATACAAGAAACTCTATTACATTTCATAGAAGCATCTATATCATTGGCCTGAAGTATTCAGTCTCACTTGTAAATTCTGTGTATTTTTTAGTGTACAAGACAATCTCATGATAATCTTTCCATGTCTTTCTGTGACTCCAGCCTACAACATGTCCATAATACATATAACCTGAAAGTACTTAGGGGCATGTTAACGCTGCGGGGTGGCTAAATTTTTGTGTGCTGCTGTATCATCATTTAGACTGCAACTGTTAATCTTTTATTTGTTCTCATTATCCCAGTGAATGAAATGAACCAAAAGCCATCAGAAGAGAAAGTGCAGACAAGGTCTTTGAAAGAGCTCCAGGTCTTGCTAGGAGTTTCTGGAATCTGAGGTGTACTCCTCTGTCCTTCTCACTACTGAGTGCCAACAGGCAGCACATGCCCTGGACCGAAGTCTCTGTGGCTAAGCAGGAAACCATGGAGCCACAGCAGCCTGGGGAGCTCAAGATGGCAGGGCTGTGAACCTGCTCTAGTTCTCCACAGAGCAGGTGGACGCTCTCCATGCTGCACAGACACAGCCTCTGAGATGGGGCTTTGAGCACATTGGGTTTGAGTACTGGCCTGGACAGTTGGTCCCATTCAAAATGCTGCCTCGTCTTTCCTTGAGATGTAAATAGACAAACAATACTTCCTAGTGAAGATAAATCTTAATGTTTATAAGCAGTGACTCAGTAGTGAAAAATACTTGCTATTAATCTTAAAGATGGCTGTTCAGGACCTGTTTAATAGACTGAGTACCATGTAAAACCTACAACTCCAGCTTTGAGTGATTGGATGTCATCTTCTGCCTTCACATGAACACAGGTGCATGCAACCATGTATACACACAAGTTTGTGTATACTCACATGGACCTGCACCCACACAAAGGTTAATAAATGTGAAACACTTTTTAAAGCTTAATATTTAAGGAATCATAATAAGGAATTCAGACATTCAAGAAAGCAGGGACTAGAGATAGTAAAGGGGTATCTTTGTCACTGTTTTATTGCTGTGAAGATATACCATGACAATGTGAATTCCTATAAACAAAAGCATTTCATTTGGGACTTGATTACAGTTTCAGAGGTTTAGTCTATTAATGTTGAAACACAGTGAAAATAATAATACATGGTGAACAATGGAGAGAAGTCACAGGGTTAAAAATGCAGAGGGCTTTTTAAATGAAGTGCATTTGGTTCCCTGAATTATTCTTGAATGTGATTTCAAGTCCCCTGTGTTAAACATATACATTCATTATATGGGTAAAATGAATTCTTCTTTCCCCACTGAAGTCATATGTCTATTGTAAACACATCTACATTTTTTTGAGTGCCTCCTGGTTTACATACTTGAATTCTTGAAGATAGATAGGGACTTGAAAACAAGTGGTCATAGAATTGGCCGTTGGTCATGAAAATCACCACTTCTATGGTCATCAGAGGAAATTAAGGTAAAAGACAAGTTTATGTGATTTCTATCACAGAAGTCACAGTCAAAGTGACTGACACATTGGGCTGTAATAACAACACATTAATTTCATGGTTGAGAAGATTGTGGGGAAATGGGACCCTATGTAATTTACAGTTGGTACAAATCAACCACACAGAGAACTATTTATAAAACTAGTCAGTAAATGATTCAACTAAACTAGTTAAGGAAATAGATGTAAAACTCCAGCAATGCCTGAGGAGCAAGGGAGCCTGAAGAAAAGCAAGCCATGACTTTAGCTTGGTCTGTCTGTGTCTGAATAAATCTAAGCTTTACATTCACTGTGTCACCTTCTCCTGCAAATGAAAGCTGCTCTGCACCTCTGCCAGGCTCAGCCCCACAGCAGAGTTTTGCTGGAGCCTTAGCTTCAGGTTTGGGTGTGGGCTGCAGGTGCCTGGAGAGCACCATCAGGGCCCACATAATATTTTGGAAATATATTCCACCAGGCCAAGAGATCTGAGAGCTCAGAATTTCTGTTGTCTTTTAGATGCTGGCTGATTACTGCTGGATGGCCTGACCTCAGTGGGGAATGTCTCCTAATCTAAATAACAAAAGACTTGGGCCAGGGTAAGTCTACAATCACCCAGAGGGCTAGAGAGAAGTGCTGGTGTGGGGTACCTGAGGGCTTGAGTACATGCTACAAAGAAGTGTCCCTAGGATTAAGGAAAATATTTGCTATCAGCCTTTTATACATGAAAATAGATGTTTTCTGCCATTGCCCCCACCTTTGGATGGTTACTTAAGATGAAGGAACAATAACCCAGGGTCTTCAGTATTTACTGGGAGCCCTCTTATTATGACCAAAAGTCTTGTCTTTAACGCCATTGGGTAGTTAGCTTTCCTGTGACCACATCCCCCACTCAGGGTCGGGGCCGGGTTGTTCATATGGTTCTGATTCCAGTGCCTAAAACATCAGTCAGGAATACAGCACTGTGTTCCTGCTGCTCAGAAGTAGGTGGCTGAGTATCCAGGCTGAGAATCTGTGATGTGTAAGGAGAGCTGTTTGTCCCTTTCACTGAGGAAGACTGTGAATCTTCCATCTTCCTTTTCATTAGACACTATGGGGAGCGCAGGGCCTTCTCCAGGGAACTGCCTGTACCATCAGAAGTAGTCAAATGCACTGTTCTCCTAAGTGCAGTTCAGAACTGAAGTCCCTCCTTCCCAAACTGACAGAAATTGGGGACTTTGTCTCACTGCTGCTGGTCACGTCTCTCCTTCTGCTGGCCACTCACCCCTGTGTAGAGAAATAACAAATATCGTTAGATTCCCAGGTCTGTAGCTCTCTTGATGGTTTCAGCATTCATGATTTTTGTCTGGTGGCCCAGTTCCCCATGCCTCCACTTTAAACCCACATCCTGGGGTGTCTCCTCCATGACTCACAGGCTGGGTAAAGGGCTAGGACTACAAATGATGCTTTCAGGATCTTGTCCATTCATCCTAGACTGAAACTTGGGAAGAATGCAGGTGGCCTTTATCTCCCCCACAACACAATTTCCAAGTCACTCAGTTCTTTCAACAGGCTCCACCCCTCACAAACACGTTGTCTGAAGCTATTTCTGACATAGGAAGCGCTCCCCTGTTTTGCTCAAAAATTTTTTTATCAATGAAAATACAGTCATTGAGAATCAGAAATTTCCTCAATGCAATTCTACCATTATACATTATCAGTAGAAATGTGTGTTAAGAAGGATGTGGTATTAAGCAAAACAAAGCAGACATGTAGAGACACACAACACATATGAGTTTTCATATGTGAAAACTATTAGAAAAAGAAGGAAAAAGAAAGCAAAAATCTGAAAATAGAAGTTATACAAATGAGTAAGGGGAGGGGGAGAGGGTGTTAGTATTCAGGCATCTGTATTGGCCTGTCCTTGGGCTTCTGACAGGATACGCCCTCAGCTATAGCACTAAGAGTACCTCCTATGCATAATCACTATGTTCCCTTTTACCCCCCTTCTCTCCCTCTCTCTGTCTGTCTCTCCCCCCTCTCTCTTTTCTCTCTCTCCTCCACTTTCCTTTCTCCTACTGTTCCTATCTCTGGAGGCTGGTCTCCTGCTTCCTCTTTCCCCTTTTTATGATCCCTTTCCCTAATTAAAAAAAAACAAAACCTCTCTGCTTGAATCCTGTCTCACGGTAACTCTCTCTTGTGAGCTGCTTTTCTCAAGTTACAGCAGAGGGGACAGGGGAAGGGATAGGACAACAGAGAGGAGAAGCAAGATGAATCTGAGGAAGTCACTTCAAACGCATATACTAAAATATTACAACAAACAGACTACTTTGTGCAATTATTGTGTGCTGATGATTATGGTAATTATATGATTAAAGAAAGAATTGATATAATTCTTCCCTTATTCTGGAAGCTCATACAAACACGTACATAAAAAGAGTAAAAATGCAGTTACTCTGGAACAAGAATTCATCTACTGGACACCACAGGCTAAGAAATAAAAATGACCACACCAGGAATGGGTTACCTCTTCTGGTGTTGAGTTAGTTTGCTTTCTATTGCTAAGGTAAATAAATACAATGACCAGAAGCAATTGGGGGAGGAAATGATTTATTTACTTGGTTTACATATGTGATCATGGGCTATCACTGAAGTAAGCCAAGTCAGGAATTCAAGTTGGAACAGTAGCAGGAAACATACATGAAAGCTGCTCACTGGCTTGTTCCCCTAGCTTGCTAATATTGCTTTTGTTGTTGTTGTACCTTTGTGAAAATTTTCTACACCCCAATTAGCCTCTCTGCCGATGCAGCAATCCAAATCAGACCAATTCAAACCAAATTAGAAAAAGCCCACATTTAATGGATACAGGGCTCCTGGATGGCCGTCCAGCCCCTCAGAGAGGAGACTGGAAAAAACATGAGTCTAGTTTCTGGGGGGCAGTTTATTTAAGCTGTGGGAGTTGTTCTGAGCATCTCTGGGGGAGGGGCCATCATTTGGAGGGCTTTCTGAGATGCAGCAAGGTTTGGAGGGTGATAGGGGAAGGAGATTGTGTGGAACTTACATCTTAACTGTTTTTTTTTCTATTTTATCTTTTATTTTAATTTTTTAATTTATTTTACAAACTGAATATCACATTTCCCCTTCCTCCTTTCCTCTAGTTCCCTCCCCCACATCCTTTCTACCCAACCCCCATCCACTCCTCAGAAAGGGTAAGGCCTCCCAATGGGGAGTCAAGGAAGCCTGGCATGTCAAGTTAAGGCAGAGCCAAGCTCCTCCCCCTGTTTGCACATTTTAGCATGAGTCGTTCATTCTCTTTTATTGAGTTGTGAGAATTTTAGACATTCTCTTTAAATGTAGTTGAACAAGATATATGTTTAAGCACTTTCTCATAGTTGCTCTTCTCTTTAAATCTATGAAAAGATAACTCAAAATGATGAATTAGAAGATTCAATAACTTCAATATCCCTGACACCTTCTTTAAATTCAATAAGATAGCACTTAAACTCCAAGAACCTTTTTTTTTTTTTTAATTTTGGATGAAGACCAGCTCACTGTGTGTGGCACCATTCTGTGAGAAAGTTTCCTGGGTCATATAAGGAAGCCTCTTAGGTATGAATCTGTGAGTGACCTAACTACAGAGTTCCTCCATGTGTTCTGTTGTAATCTCCTATTTGACATCCTGCTCATTTACCAATGATGGACTATGACTTGGAAGTGAAATCTAAATAAATCCTTTCACCTTCTAAGTAGCTTTTTCTCAGAGAGCTTTATCACAGCAACAGAAAGGAAACCAGGACATCCAGCTATGTGTACATTCTGTGTCTTCCATGACTTGATGTTCTTGCTGTTGATACAATTGGTTTTCTCCTAATGCTGACCCTTTCCGTCGCAGGGTGACCTGGAAGCCTGCCTTTGCCTTTCATTCCCCTTTCTCTTTATCCTTTATGAGTTCCACACAGTGAGGCTTAAATGATCACATTGATTCTGTTCCCAATCCTCTTCTCGTTTAGCTCTAAGATGGACATTTATGCTTCAGGATGGAGTATATCTTGAGAAATGAAGATAAAAACAAATACCTGAAACTTTGAGGCCAAAAACTTAACTGAACTTTAAACTCTACCAATACAGGAAAGGGATACTAAACCAGGCAAGTGTTCTGTTGTAGCTTCATGATCTCTTGTGACTGGTTGGACCACACCCACTCAGCTGAAGGTTTGTGTACTGGCTGCAGGTGTGTGGGGAGCACTGTGCATCCATGGCACAGAAATAAGTGCCTGAGTCTGTGGTCTGAGAGGAGGAAATGTACAAAGAGCTGTGACGTTCCTGAGTGACTGTGGTGGATGTCAGTCTTCCCCTCTGCTTTGTTCCAGAAGGATTGGAAAAGAGGCTGATGAGGTGTCCCCCAGGGCTTTGGTGAAACCACTGCATTTGGTATAAATTGGTGGAAAAGTTGCACTGCAGCTCTGCCCTCTCTCCCTCCTGCAGAACCAAGGACACAGGACTCTGCTCCACTTTTTGCCCCTTCACCCCTGATCAGAAACAGAGAAAAAGACACAGATGGAGGTCACTGAGCATCCTCAGAACCCTGACCACACCCATGTCCTCTGAGAAGGAGGGAGTTCTGCAGGACTCCTGAACTGCTTCCCACCCTCCATGTCCTGAGCACAATCCTCTCTGTCCCTGAGTGTGGACAGCCAGACTCACAGCAAACCTGGGAGCACAGCAGCCCCAGCAGAGAGCACAGCAGCCTCTTCATGGTGCTTGTCTGGATGCTGGAGACAGAAGCAAGTAACCAAGCCCTGGGCTGTGGTGTCAGGATGGCTGTTGAATGTCCCTCCTCCTGCACCAGGCAGCTCCACCCAGGAACCCTGCCAGGCCAGACACTGCAGAGTTCCCTCCCAGCCTTCTGAGCCTGAAGCTCCTCCCAACCAGACCTACTGAGAGTCTGGGTGGAGCACAGTGGGGGTTGGGATATTTTGAGATGATCCTAGGGTTTTTTGCAATTAGGGATCCTGGAAGCAGGAGAGGACCAACCCCTCCCAAGTAGAAAAAGCCTCAGCCCCCATGGAGCCTGGCTCACTCAGAGAAGCAACAGCTAAAGGTTTAACCCAGGAAAAAGGAGTTTGTTCTGACTAAAGACCCTTTACTGGGGCCTGAATGGATGGTCAGCAGATAAGGAGAGACAATGTGGAAGAGACATTGTCCTTGACCTGCCTCTGGCATCTGCATAAAGTATGTTCTGTCAGAACATCTACTGCAGCAGTGGAGGAGGTTTACAAAAAACAAACCAACAAACAAAAACAACTATTTAGTAATTTCATCAATGAATATTATGTATTCAGATACTATCCACCATCACCATCCTGCTCCCCCTACAACTCCCCCCAGAACCCTCTATATTCCCTCCCCTTGCAGGGGAAATTAGAAGGGCAAGAATAAATAGGTTAAGAGAAAGAGGTAGGACAGTAGAGCACAGGCTGTGAAAAGTCAAAGGAGCATGAGAAGCTCTCAATGGAAAGTTCATGGCAGGGTAGGGGGAGAAGTAAGGTTTCTGTGAGTTTGTCATAATCAATGAAAGCACCATTCACCTTTTAGAAAGGAGTGTCCTCTAGTGGCCCAGTTGAGAAATAGTAAGTTCACAGCTGCAGTGGCCTCCACCTGTCTTTGCTGACTTCTGAGTGTGAATATCAAGGCTTTCTGATCATGAGCAGAAGAAGCTTAATGCTTTCTAAGTAGAGACTTGTGAGTTTTTAGAAAAGAATATTAAGTTATGAATTGAAATGGGAGATAATTTACCATGACAAAATTACAGCATTTTTACACATTTTAAAACAAGTATTACAAACATAGTAATCAGAACACTGCATAGTCATCAGAGTTCTACACAATGCCATCAAAATGCCCAGGAAAAAGATGTGATTGATTTGCCAGGCATATACTTATGTGTTAGCACATGAAGAGTAAATTAGAGTATAAATTAGAATAAACATTGTAAATGTCCATTAAAAAAAAACAGCAAGTCTGCTACAATCTTCACTTTGATAAGCTCAAAGTCAAATTCAACATACATCAAATTGATGAAAGATTTAGTTACCTGTGTAGTCCCTTTGCCTTTCTTATAAAATATAACAAAATTCATCAGTGTCACCTGACAAATTGTAGGTCCTGCCCACTGAGGAGACTGTGTTATTCATGGACACCAGGGGCAGGAGTTATGAGGATTGCATTTTAATTCCACTACCACTTATCTTCCTCTAGCAAGGAATTTTAATGTTAAGTTGTACCAGTTAGCCTCTCTCTCTCTCTCTCTCTCTCTCTCTCTCTCTCTCTCGTGTGTGTGTGTGTGTGTGTGTGTGTGTGTGTGTGCACGAGAGAGACGGAAACAGAAACAGAGACAGAGAGAGAGTCTGTACATGTGTTATCAAAGTGAAGTCATTGAGTACTTAACACGCAGCATTCAGTGAGACAATTTTGCTTCAGAATCCTCTTTGGACTGATCAGAGTGCACAGTGTGGCAGAGGTGAGCGGTGATAGCAGAAAAGAACTTTGGAAGCATTTACAGATAGATACAGATTCCAACACTGGAAAATGTCTAGAAATAAACTAATATGACTTTAAGGTAAGGAACCAAGAAGCAAACAGACAAAATGTAAAACACCATTAACTAAAGACTGTGAAATCTTGATGGCTACACAAATGTGTACAATGAATGACAGTGGGTCACACAAATAAGTCCAACTCAATCATTCAACCTAGCCAGATACAAAATATGTTAGTGGCCACTTTATCAATACCTGGCAAAAGAAACTTGAAAATGAGGGGTATTCAAGGAAGAACGGTCTTCAAAATGTTTTACTTTTTTAACACAATTTAAACTGAAGACCATGTGATCACACTACTGGACTATCCTTAGACCTTGAGTCTGTTTGAATAAGGGACTCTGGAGCATGCACTCCTTAACCCACATTAAATATTCTTCCAACCTGGATAATTTATCACCTATATGTTCTAAATAGAATCGATTAACAGAGTAATTTATCACATTAGTATTCACATTATAATTTTTACATGCATAAATACAGATTTGGAGAAATTGGGTGAATTTATTCAAAAAGAATCTCAGTATCAGGCATGGGAGTTATTGTTTAGGGAGGCCCCAGTGGTATACAAACAGTACAGGCTATTGTCATGCTTCTTGGCTGCCTACTATAACTAATGAGTGAGATCCTATGGCTAAAGCCACCACTTTCTATTGTTGAATGACATAGGGAAATCAACCTGGAGTTGACTGGGGAAATGTTCCTGCTGGTTAGCTTTCATATCACTGGAAGGTCCTGTGCAGGCTGCTGGGGAAGACAGGATCCAAGAGTGTTAACCAGAGCTAGACCCTGCATGCTACACTACTGAACTTCCAGGTAATGTGTGCTCAGTGGTGCTTTCTGATTGGATTTGAACCCCCACACAATGGGAAGGAATTCATACCTAGTGCTGGAACATGGCCAAGAATCCCATGGTTCAGGAGGTCATACACCCTAGGGGGGAAGCTACCATAAGGTTATTTTTCTAAATGGTCATGTGAAACTGTCCTCTAACTGTGTGTTTATGATCACAGGTTATTGCTAGACTCAAGTTGGTTGGATTGTATGTTTAAAGAATTTTCTATATAGTTTTGTTCAAAATGCTTTTAGTGTTAGTTATCCCTCCCCCTCATTGCTCTATACTGCCTGTTCCAATTCCCTTTTATGGAAATTTTTTTTGTTCTATTTCTTCTTCCTCTGAAGATCCCCTCCTTTCCCAAGGCTTCTTATTGATACCTGACATCTATGGATATGCCAAATGAAACACACATAAAAGCTAGCTTTTAACTACTTAAGAAAGTAGTTAAAACTTTCCACATACTTAAGAAAGCACTGTTTGTTCTTCTTGATCTGGGTTACCTTTCTCAGGATGACTGTTTCCAGTTCGACCCATTTACCTAAAATTTCTTAATTTCATTTTTCTTATCATCTGAATAATACTCCACTGTGTAAATGTACCAAATTTTCACAACTCACTCATCAATTGGTGGACATCAGAGTGTTTCCACTTTCCAATGATTATGAATAGAACAGCAATCAACATGGAAGAGTACGTATCTCTGTGGAAATATGTAGAATCTTTTGGTTAAATCCTCAAGACTGGTATAACGAGTGGGGTAGATCTATGTTCAGCATTTAGAGTAATCTCCATACTGATTTCCATATTGTTTGTACCTGTTTGCATTCACATCGGCAATGAGTAAGTTTTCTTCCTCATGTCATCCTCTGAGCTGGTGTCCTGGTCCTGTTTTCTTACAATCCCTCCTGCTCCTGTAGTGTTCTTTGAGGTGTGGGAATTGCATTGTAGATGTGTTAACTGGGACTAGAGGCCTCACAATATGTATTCTCTGCTTTTTGAGCAGTTGCCTATGCCTGTAGTAGCCATTCTGTGTTTCAAAATGAAGCTGTGTGTATTGGTGGTGGCCATGTTGGAGGAGCTGCAGTCGGCAATGAAGCCTATGGAATATGGCTCACCAGTGAGCACAGATAGGATGAGAGTGCTCTGGATAGACAAAGCCCCCCGCCCCTTGTCTCCATAATGCCCATTACTTTTGCTGGCCCTTCTCTTACTTCCTGCTATCATGTCCTTACTGGGTTTGGCATGGCATGATTGTCCAGTGGGAGAATCCCACTGTATGAGTATGATTGTTCTATGGGAAAATCTCACTCCCCACTGGGAAATTTACTTGCAGATAATAGTGAAGATGGTTAGTACAGGACAATGAAGCATAGAGATGTGAGCCTGGCTGATGAAAACTAGGAAGTTTCATGTATTATAGACACATGCATTCTGCCTGTGGAAAAAGTTTGATTATTAAAGAAGGCAGTTATGTCTCTACATCCAAGGTTAGGTCTGAGTTCCTTGGTCATGTAGCTTATAGAATTAATCTCAGGTTTCAGCGTACACTTTCAGAAAACAAAGTTGTGAATGGAAATTAAATGACCCATTGTGTGTTAAGAAAAAGGATCGTTAGATAGACAACTTCATTAAGGTTCTGTAGAATAAAACAAGGAAAAAATCTGCTACACTATAACCCAAAATAGCTACCTGCTAGCATAAAGGTACTGGGCTTGCTTAAAACTTAATCAATAATATGAGAATCATTCCTTTGGGGTGAAGATGTCATAGTTGGAAAATTAAAACACAGGAAAAATGTTTGTTTACATGTGGGCTTCTAATGAATCACGTAACTTGTGATCATAATGTGATTTCTTCACGTGTTACATTTTAATTTGCTTTTGGAAAATATGTAACTTGTAGTTGTGAAGTGATTTCCTTCTTGCATAGACTTTCATCTTACATGGTATAAAATGGTTAAGAGAAAAGTAATGATAGGAAAATTAAGTTTTACACCCCTCAGCTAGGTGTTCTGTGTGTGTTTAACCACGGACTCACACCTCCTCTCAAGTTTCTCTGGCCTGAGGGAGCTAGACTCCAGCAGTGTATAATTATAAGTATTTAGAATATAGTTAGAAGCTACGCTGATTTAGGAAAGTGGCTGTAGTAGGTTCTTCTCTAGGGTCTGTGACCTCTCCAGCCACGGGTAGTTAACTAGGTTTACAGTATTGGGCCTTAACTCATTGCTATTGAGCAAGCCTTGAATTCAATAAAGCGTTTGTTAGTTTCCCCAAAGATAAAAGTGCTACTATTACACCTGCCTGTGGCTGTGTCAGAGGAGCAGCAGAGGGCATTTGAATTCAGGGTGTCAGCACACCAGGAGGCCACCCTGATGGGTCAATCTCGGATAGACAAGGCCCCAAGACCACAGACTCCAGAATATCCTTTGCTTCTGCTGTGCTGTCACAGGTTTGCCCCGCCATCCTTCTCTGGTTTCTGAAATGGTGTAAATGGGTGTGGGGAGTTCCCCACTGCCTGTAATGTAGTATGTTCATTTCATGGAAATATCCCATTCTATTGGGCATTTTTACCTGTAGATTATGAAGATGATGTCTTCTTAAGCTGTACTGTCTAATTGATAATAATGTTACTTTAAGTAGAATTTTGATGTTTAAAAAATAAAATAAGGAAGTGTAGCACAGCTAGAATGAATGAGTTTCTAGTGAGGAACCATGTATTTTAAGTTGATGATGAAGAAAAACAATTATTGAGTTCCAGTAGCTCAGCTAGCTTACATTCTGTTAATACTAATGTTGGGAGATGTGTTCACAGGTTTTGGAGTGCATCATAGCTGAAACAAAGCTTTGAAAATAACCTAAAGTGAGACTAAGTTTTTCTTTTTCTTTCTTTTTTTTTTGTCAAATAGCTTTGAGGTGAAAAACCCAAGAAGAAAATCTGAAGTTTTAGAAAAACACAGTTGGAGGATGGTAGGGAGAAAGAATGGGGGGGATGGATATGTAAATATGAGTAGTAATTAAAGAATTTAAATGAAAAAGATAAAAAAAAGCACAGTTAAATAAGGAGTTGATTAAGGTCAGGAAACAAGAACAAAGCAGCCCAGTTATCATTAGCTGACATGCATTTCTTGCTAGGATTGGTTGATAACCAAAAGTGATGATTCGTTCATTGTACCCATTTCTGCCCTCAATCTCCTAATATAAAAACTATTGATGAGTGGGTATGTTCCCTAAAGACTTAAAGTAGAGCTAAGTGATTCTTTTTCATATATAAAATTTTAGATTTGTGATTCCTTTATGATTTCCAGTAAGATTACCTTTTGAGACAAGTAATAAAGTGATTTTCCTTTCTTTAAAACTGCAAAACTCAGGCTGACAGTAAAAAAAAAATCTTGTTTGCTTACACTCTGTTGATCTATAAAAAGTTGCTTAGATATGAATGTATTTGGGTTTTTGGGATTTGTTTTTCACCTATAATGTGTATAATGTTTAACCATGAAAAAGATGTGGAAAACATGCTGTTTTTCACTTGTATTCATTGTGATCATTCACTTGAAAAATAGAATATGACCACACTGTAATTTTCATATTACCTGAAAGATTTTGTTGGGTATATAAGCTGTAAGGGAAAGAATAAGGATGAAGTCAAAATGAGTTAGAAGGAAAACATCAAGAATGAGAGAATATGGAAGAATAAATGTAGAGATAGAGGGAAAACATCAAGAAAGACAGATGGACATTTGTGGATGCAGATTTTAAAAAAGAGAATATGGAACATAGAAGGTGAGAATACAAAAGAAGAGTAAAGAAAAGGTGTGAAGGAAACCATTAAGGGAGTGTATGAGTGTTTTTGCCCTACCCCTTCACATTAAAATGTCACAGCATGTGCTGACTCTGTATATTTATTCCCTTTGAGCCACACTCTACTGGAGGCAGGTCTCCCAGGCAGTGATATGCACCCTTGAGGATATCTTGTTATGGCGGACATTGTTATGGTTCATAGTCTTTGCACAACTTTGTGGGATTATTTATTGCTTTTCTCCCTTGGATTCTTACATGGCACCTTCATATACTATAAGAACTACTCCTCAGGGAAGAGTCTTCAGGGCAGTTCTAAATTCCTCCAAATCCTATGTCTGAAGTATGTGTTGTCCTTAGAAAGAGTCTTCAAATTCTGTGAGGGCAATTACTGGCAATGGCAATAGCCTATTTTAATTGGAGGACACTCTGGAAACCTCTAACAACTTGAAAGGAGGCTTCCCAGGCCTGTTTTTTGTTTTTTGTTTGTTTGTTTGTTGTTTTTTTTATAGTTGGCATTCATTCTAAGTTTCACAAGCACTCTTTTGAGATGTTCTATTCTATGTCATGCCATTTAAGTAGTTTTTGGAGTTTAAAAATGTAATTTGACATTCTATTTTGAGTACTAGAGAATTTTACTTTAAACCAGTATTTTGTTTCCAGAATTTCGATGAATCAAATCCTTAGCTCCTTTCCCCACATTGCAGAAGGATTATCAGAGAATTTAACTGTAATCCCAGGTGAGTGACCACACCACATCCTCAGGATTTAAGCAGAATGTAATGTCCTATCAGAGTGGACTTTAAGGGGGAGGCTTTTCTGGACAGAGTATTTTATGACCAGGCTGCTTCATACACAGTGGGTAGGAAAGGAGAGAAGCTGCCTCTAATGGCAGCATCTTCAGAGTGCCAACAGCTGTATTTTCTGAGCAGCTCCACTAAGTGAAAGCTGTTGGGGAGTGTGATGATTTTAATGAGAATGGCTCCCATTGGCTCATGTATCTGAACAATTGGGTACCAGTAGGTGACCTGTTTAGGAAGGCCAGAAGGTGTGGCTAGGTCCAAACAGGTGTGTCAGCGATGGTGGGCTTCAGAATCTCATAGCCCACAGCAGGTCCAAGCTGTACATCTCTCTGGCCTTACTTGGAACTGATGTAAGCTCTCAGCTACTTCTCCAGGGATATGCCTGCCTGTCTGCTATTATGCTTCCTGCCAAGATGGTAATGGACTCACCCCATGAAACTTTAGTTAAGTCCCCAATTAAATGCTTAATTTTATAAGTTGTCTTGGTCATGGTGTATCTTCACAGCAATAGAACTGTAACTGAGACATGAAGTTGGGCTGAACTCTGTGTAACATGAACCTAAGAGAGGAAGATCGAAATTACTTGTAGAGTGAGACTGAAACAGATTTTTTAAAAAAGACTAGAGTCTATGTTCCTCATTTGGGTCATAAATTTGTGGTCTAATAACAAAGGACACTAGAATATATAAGTCACTCAATTTTGTAAGACTTCTTGGTAGAGATAAAACCCATGTCTGGGTTTTCCTGAAGCTGTTTTTGGTGAGAGGTCTTCCACTTAGGGAGAGAAAAGTATTTTGGGGACCAAATCCCAGGTTGCCTTTAGCAATGACAACCATCCTAGGTTTCTAGGAATTTGATATTTGATATGATTTTTTTTTTGCTGCTTTTCAGAATGCTAGGTAAACCCCATTGAGAGAAGGCACACAGCCCTCCCTCACAGGGCCACTCCCCTCAGGCCTCCTGCACCTTGGTTTGTGTGCAGCTTCCCCTGCATCTCTGTCACTGTGTCACTCAGAGCACAGTAGTACAGGGCAGAGTCTGACAGCTGCACTGAGGACTTCTGCAGGTGGAACGAACTGTTGCTCTTATGGAGAGTGGCATGGAACCCTTGGTGCTCTGTCCTCTTGTTGTCTGTGAGGCTCTTCAGGAGCAGCTGAGGGGCTTTGTTGAGATCTTGCACATACCAGAAAACTGTAGGAGCCGAATAAGTAGTCTGATAAGCGCAGCTCAGCATCACAGGTGACCCCTCTGTGACAGTAACCAGGCCTTCTGTCTGGGTCACTGAGTCTCCATTGATCTTTCCTGAAAAATTAATCAATCTTCAATCAGTCAATAAGAAGAAATTACTTTTCTGTGTGGGGAATAAGGTAAAGACTCCCACAGCTGTGAGAAGATGACGTCATCAACACTTAGGTAAATGTAACTCACCAAGCATCAAGAGGAGCAGCAGAACTGGGCAGGTGTCAGGAAGCATGTTCACAGAAGACAATGACACTTGGTTCTTGAGTTCACCAAACTCACAGGACAAGTCTCCTCAGGATCTTACTGAAACTCCTTGTTCGTAAACAAGGACCTCCTCCTGCACAGTGACAGTCTGTCATGTGAGACATTAAGCACATCTGATCTGAAGAGGCAGCGCCCTCTGCTGTTTTCCCTTCAAACTGCACCACAGATGTGCACAACACATTGTGAATAAACTTGAAAACTCACCCAAAGGAGGCAGGTCCCAAGTCCACAGTGGATGCCCCAAATCACCAGGGTTACTGAACTATGTGTACACTGTGATGTTTAGGATGATGAGTGTACATAAAAGAACAAACACACACACACACACACACACACACACACACACACACACACACACACCTCTGATATAATTTATCCACCTTTTCTCATTTTATTGTTTGTGAGAATGTTATGTGAAGTATTTTAATTATATCTCCTGATCCCTCCACCCTTGACAGATGAATCCACTCTTCACTACCAACAGAGTTTTGTGCCACCCCCATTTATAATAAATCACCTCGAGGTTTGCATTACAGGTTGTGGAGCCAACATATTCTTGGGTGTGAAGCCTTCAGGATAGGGTGATATGTGTACCTGAGGCTGTACCATTAAAGAAACCTGAATCTCCTTCCCAGCAGCTACCAACTGCCAGTAGCTCCTTAGCTAAGGGTGGGAATGCCCACCTTCCCTCTGCTTGCTGGAACTGTGTCTGGCCTGGTCCTTTGCAAGTCTCACGTATGCTGTAGACCTCTGTGAGCTCATGTGTGCAGCTGCCCTGCTGTGTCCAGAAAAGGTGTCTCCTTGTGGTCACCCCCCACCTATGGCTCTCACGTCTTTCCACCCCCTCTTCCTCAGTGACCTCTGACCTGGGGAGGGGAAGAGGGTCTGTGATGGAGATGTCCCATCTGGGACTGACTGTCCTACAGCCTCCTCTTCTATGCAGCCCAGTGAATTCTGATTCTCTGTGTCAATCACCATGTGCTTCATCTAGATGCTTCTCTGAAGAAGACTGGCTGGTGCACCAATGTGTGTTTATAACAAAAATTCACTAGGAGTTCATCTAATGATATGTCCATTTAGCAGAATAATATTCATAGGTTCTCCCCTAGGGTCTATGTCTTGTCTAGTCACAAGATTTTAGTCCCGTAATTGGTACCACATATGGGTTTCAGCTTGTGAAGCAGACCTTAAATGGAATCAAAGTTAGTTGGCTGTTCCCATGATATTTGTGCCACTATTGAAAAAACAGGCATGTCAGCCAGGCTGTTGTTGTAGCTCATGGGGTTCAGAGACCAGAAAGATTGGCAATTCATTTTCTCCTCCAGTAGGATGCATAGCACATTCCAGCACCATGAAAGCTATCCAGTAAGAATGAGGAACCAAGGTGAGTATCAGATTAAATTCTCCCTGTTCTTTGACTTTTTCTATAAGTTCTTACCATCAAGTTTCAAAGGGTGATCAACAGTATTGACAATATCTCATAATATAGAGAGGTATATGGAACCAAACTAGTCAATAGGAAGTAATCTACTCCTAGCACTTAGCTTTTTGTCTGTTAGCCTGTGTTGTCTAATATGGACATCATTGCCCCGTTACAGAGTTATTCTACTGAAACTCTATGTACACATGTGTGTGTTCTAATGAAGCCAGAAGTGGTCACTGAATCCCCTGGGACAAGACATACACTATACTGTGAGCTGACACAGGGGTGCTGGGGACTGAGTTATTTTCTCCCAGAACAGTGCCTGCTCTTAATCACTGTACCATTTCTCCAGTCCCAACCTGGGATAATTCATGAGGCAAATTATTAAGATGATTTCTAGGGGATGAATAGGACAGAGTTAAGCATTCAGACTGTGTCAACAAAGGGACCAGAGGGATGTAGGCAGAGGTGCTCCTGCTACTGCATGTTTCCTACCCTATTTGCTGACATAGACTTAATGTGAAGAAGTACAGAGGCCAGCACAAATGGTAGAGACATTGAGAGCCCTACTAAGGGATTTATTATTCGTTGCCCAGGCAACAAAGCAACTGAAGGGTGTTATGCATAGTACAGATCTTGTTGATATCACACCACATATGATGGTACATTATTGTTCAAGGTGCGGCACAGATTATGGGGAAGAGTCCCTAAAGGCAAGGAAGCCTCTAAGACAATGAAGCTGAAAGCCAGGTGTGTGTTACTGAGCGTCTGATCTGGAGGTGGCACTCATCAGGCTGGGTGGTAAAGTTCAATACACAATATTAATAAAAAAACCTATAAAAGTAGCTGCTCCTTAGGAAGTGAACTGTCTTAAATAAGAACACACAGAGGAAGATCATGCTGCTAAAGGTAAGTTATTTTTAACTGTTGTTTTTGTGTGTACTAGGATATATTATCCAAGTTCATTATCTTACAGCCTATCAAACAGTGTCAAAATCAACAACAATAATATAACCCAGTCATATTTGCCTTCATCCTGAGACAGTGAACAGGTTCCTTCCTTTTCACTGTGGCCAAATACCCGAGAAGCACCAATGTGAAGGAGGAAGTCTATCTTGTAACTCCAAATCTAGTCATGTGAGAATAAGCACTAGTCATCACAACTCACCCTTGTCAACACATGTACACACACCACACACATATACAAACAACATTCACATGTACATCCATACACATCACATACACTCATTACACACATACACTCACCACACACACATACACTAACTACACACACACACACTCACCACACACACACACACTCACCACACACACATACACTCACCACACACACACACATACTCACTACACACATACACTCACCACACACATACACTCACCACACACACATACACTCACTACACACACATACACTCACCACACACACGTACACTCACCACATACACATACACTCACATTGCACAATACACTCACCACACACATACACTCACCACACACACATACACTAACTACACACACACACACTCACCACACACACACACACTCACCACACACACATACACTCACCACACACACACACATACTCACTACACACATACACTCACCACACACATACACTCACCACACACATACACTCACCACATACACATACACTCACATTGCACAATACACTCACCACACACACACACTCACCACACACACACACACTCACCACACACACATACACTCACCACACACATACACTCACCACACACACACACACTCACCACACACACATACACTCACCACACACATACACTCACCACACACATACACTCACCACATACACATACACTCACCACATACACATCACAGACATTTGATTTTCATTCAATACAAGTTTTTGGCATTTTGAGTTCATTGACTTAACTAACATCTCAGATGCCACATTAAAAGCTGGCTTTGTGGGCTGAAAAGATGGCAAAGTGGATAAAAGCACATCCTGCTACTGCAGAGGACCCGAGTTTGATTCCCGGGGGCTATATTGGACAGCTCACCCACGCCTGTATTCCACCTCCTCTGTCTTCCACAGCCACCTCTACTCATGTGCACACACACACACATAATTAAAAATAAATCTTGTTAACAACTTAGCTCTGTTTGATACAAGTGGATATGTTTACCATCTGGAGCAGAGATCAGAAGTTCTGTTTGAACATAAACTGGCTTTGATATGCATTTTGTTTTTATCATTTCCCATTTTCTTGGAAATATGAAACATTGCAAAGTAATTTTCTAAATGATTAGTATGAGATGAGTACAATTCTACAAGTCCAATATGAATTAGCATCACATGAATCTGTTTATTCTCACCTGATTTCATCTATTAGAGAGTAAAGTCAGTATCAAATGTGTGCAGTTTTAGAACTTAATTAAAAAAAGACATTTGCTTCTCTGATGAACAATGAGAAACATAAGCTAAAAAGTCAGATTTGGTAGTTCTTTGTGGATCTTGTCTAATGGCCTCCAATGGTATCCAACACAACGCTGCAAGGAGAGCTGCATCAGGCACTGTGCTGTGTTGACATGATAAGATCACTAATAGATACATTATTTGTTTGTTTGTTTGTTTGTTTGCTTGCTTGTTTATTCAGTTGCTTGTTTGCTTAGCTAGATGATTGCTTGATGTTTTTAGTAAGAATGAAGAGAAAGAACAGTTAAAAATGTAAATCTTTTAAAGCTGCAGACACAACAGGTCCAGGAAAAATCAACTGTAATTATTAAAGATTGTAGGGAGACACCCTAGCCCCACCCAATAGTCCTGGGACAGGTACCAGGTGGACCCAGGACTCGCCCATAAGGGCGTGGTGAAGGAAAGCCTGGGTGACGTAAGGGAGCTTCTTAAGGGCTGCATGTGGGGACCCTAGCTCTTTCTGGCCACACTTGCTGGGTTCCTGTAACCTCGCTCTGGCCTGCATTTTGCCCTGGTGTTTTCTTGAATAAAGAGACTTTACTATCAAGGATTACAGTTCATCTTTTGGCGCACGCTCCAACCTTTATTCATCAAAATATATTAGTGCTATTATGGAGAAACTTATCCCTTTTCACTGGAATGATAGAAATAGTGCCAGGAAAGTAAAGATATCCCTCCCACGGTAGGAACTTAGAAGGCCCACATAGAGAAAAGGTTTCTGGGAAAATAGTCTCCTTTGACACTTTCTGGGGAAAAGGCCATGTTAGGAAGTGTTTTCCTCAGTTTAGTTCCTTAGACATGCAGAAGTCACTTACTGCAGCAGACATGAAAGGGGCCAGGCTACATGGGAAGCTGGCAGCAGAATTCAGTGTCATCTGCATAGTGCTCCTTGTGAAGACATGAAGAACAAACCAGCCCATGGTCACCAAGGCTTGCAGTGAGGCTCAGAGAAAAGCTCGGGATGCCAGGCACTGTACAGCAGAGTCAGACTCCTTGAGAGCCTTGAGAGGCCGGCGAGTAAGAAGTAAGGGCAAAGCCTAAGTTACAATGACAACTGGATATTTGGGATTCCAGGAAGAGTAAATATCTACTGAGGAAAGCTGCAAAGTTTGAAAACTATACACAGTTCAAGCATGTAATAAAAGCAAAGATAGATACTAGACTGTATTTAAACATAGAAATACCTACTTTCAAATCATAGCATTTCAGGATCCTACTCATTGTAAAAACTGATTAATCAGCACTTCCTGGAATTAGAAGGACACAAGACTCATCTCAGGATTTCAAAGACCCATCTAGACCACAAGGCTGCATACAGACTTTTTCGGGCCTTTCAGTACTGAGAAGTCCTTCCTCACTCGGCAAGGAGTCCAGACTCTCTATTTTAATATTAGAGCATGAATCTTTTGTGATCTCTAATCTGAATCCTTCATTTCAAGTGAAGAAATACAAGGACATTTGATCAATGATCTGATCATTCAAATGAAGAGTCACGGTGTATGTTCCAGCTGCAAAGACGGAATGTGACTGAGTTCAAACAAGATCTAGCAATTGGTTAATGTTGATCTTAACCTTGGTCAAAGAAGCTTTCTTTTCAGTGAATTGATGCAGAGATGCACAACCACCCAAGGTTCTGAGAATAAGGGTTGAGTGTCCAAACCTAAATGGACATCTATATCAGCCCCTCCAAAGCTAGGAAAACATCAGAACAGAAGGAATTGAAAAAAATATGTAGACTCCCAAGGATAAGGAGAATGCTCAAAGTGCTGAGACAAAGAGACTATGAGTGCTCATCCATAGATGAAACACCTCTACCAGCTCTCCATCCCAGAAAGGCTTTGGGAACATCTTGAAATAGTAAAAACAAAAAACAAAACAAAAAAATAGTAAGACCTAGAAGAAGGGAGGAGAGCTTCAAGATACTGTTCTCTGGACAGGACAAGGCTGTCACACACATGAACTCATAGGACCTGTGGTTACCTGCACCAGACATGCACAAAGTCAAGACAGCTTAAAATTCAAGCATGCTACAATTTTTTCATGTGATTGTTTTTAATATGCTAAAAGTAATACACATATTTTGTTCTGTGTCTTCCATGCAGTTTTCATGTGGCAGGTGCTTTGTCCTGGTGCTTGGAGGGTCAAACAAATGTCTTCCGTGCTTACCTGCAGCATTTTATATTTGCTGTAGTTCTTTGCTATCATCTCCAGTGAGACCATGTTAGAACCACAGCACCTCTCCTTGGTTTAAGTATTACTAATGGCAATAAGTTCTTCCCCAGTAGAAAATGTGTCTCTGTTAGTAGGAAATTTTAATTCAAAATTATTTTGCCACTATACAATTATATTATTTTAAATGTATTTTAAATAAAAGAAGTGATAAGAGAAATAAAAAACATTTAAGCATTGGAGTGAAAGGGGCTCCTGAGGTCGCTTTGTTTGCTGAGGAGCTATTGACAATTGATGGCTGTTGTCACAGGAGAGTCATTTTTCCTTAGAAAGATGGACAC